>NW_027476137.1:557500-615000 GCF_051020955.1 Megalopta genalis
GAGAAAGCGTGTTCTTCCGCTCGCGCTAGGCATTTCGATTTCTGACACCTCTTGATTTAAAAAATCAGTTTTTTGATAGTTTTCTCTCTCCACTGGGCTATTCATTTTAGCCACAGTTTTCAATTGGTACGATTTGCTTCCAAATCTTACAGATGCAGTTTAAAAAATTTTTCCATCGCTCGGACAGAATAGTTGATGCTCAGTGAGTACGAGTATACATACAAAGTGCATACGGGTAACCAACCCCGTAGGGCTTGCCACATATGGGCCATTCGGTCAAAGACACCGACCCGTGGCCACGCTGTGTGGAGAAAAGTCCGTAACGTAAACGGCACGAAACAGTCAGGACCGAAGCCCCGAAGGAGCTCTGAGACAGCTTCTCGACCGAGATCGTAGAATTGGCCCAAAACCCGCTCTGCTCCGTCCGCCTCGCACGGACCGTGTATCTCTTATAGATACCGAACGGCCGGCAAGGACGCCGGCGCCGCCGGCCGAATAGCACGCGCGCTTACGAGTGTAAACCGCCGCGGCAACAGACCGCCCGGCCGTGCTGTTGTAACATAGCGCGTGAACGAACGAAAAAAAAATTTATAGTAAACATTAAAATAAATTACACCACCGTAAACTAGACAAAAAATTACACATTTTTTCCCAATATGAAAATTTTCACAAACTTTTCAAAGTCCCATCGCATCGAGTAAACTTTTTTAATAACGCTTCCGCACGATTCTAAATGCTTAATCCATATGTGAAATCGTTCACTGATCACGAATATCGTATTTAAAAAAATTACAAAAATTTATTTTTCCAAATAATCAAAAAAAACCGAAAAATCACAAGAGTAAAGTACCATTATTTTAAACAATATGTCGTTCTAAATGCTTAATCCCTATGTAAAAAAGTTATCTAAGCAAGAATATGTAATTGAAAAAAATTAGAAAAATTTATTTTAGCCGTAAATCGAAAATAATGGGGACACCGGAGCTGTTCGAAGCGCCGAGACGCGCCGCGTACCCCCCGTGTCCGCTACCTTGTCGTGGTGGGGGGGCTTCGTGCCCCAATGATCCTCAAGGCTGTGCCAGCGGGGATTTTATTCCCTGGCAGGTTCTACCTAGCCGGAGTGGCTTGAGGTGAGGGGCCAACTAAAGTCGGACACATACCGTAAACCTGTGGTCATGTTTTACAGGAACGGGGGTCTTGCCTTAACCGGCCGGACCGCGAGGATGACAACCTCTCTAAAAAATCCCTAGCCCCAAGCAGCGTTGCGCGGTGAAGAGGGCGTAGCTGGAGTAAGCGCCAGCTATGGTTGGTGGGTGCACCAATCTTTAGCGGACAACCCCGGGGTACCTGGCGACCCCCCGGGCGTATTAGCCTTCCCCGGGTATGGCGGCTCTACCCGGGGTGACCTCCTTTCCGACCACACTCGTGGGATTAAGTATGGATTCTACTTTATCAAAAATAACCGGGGAGGGGGGTAACGAGAGAGAGGGAGAGGCGTGCGACCCAGTCGTGCGCCTAGAGCGATTTGCAGAGCCGGTGTCGCGGAGGCATTCTGCCACACGCGGCACAAAGAGGCCTGCGGAGGGCCTTGGCGACTGCGACGGGGGGGGAGGAGTCGGACTTCTCCGTCTCCTCCCACCACTCGTCGCAGAGCGTCCCGGGCACCTCCACGAGGAAACGGGGCCGGCCGCCGACGACCGGGCAATACGTTGGCCTCCAAGAGGCCAAACGTAGACAGGCTGAGGCAGAAAAAAGCCTCATAGCGGGCATTTTCGACCCGGTTGCCCCGGGGCCGAGGCCTGCGAGATCGAGCGACACGCTTCCCGACGAGGTTGAGGTCGCTGCGGACTTCCGGGGCCGCCCGACGCGTGACGTTGCGGCAGCAGTAATGGAGTGCCTGGGCGATGTGGCCAGAATCTCCGGCGCTGCGACGGGACTGAAGGCCAGCGCGGTGCGGTCCCTGCGGACGGCGGCCCTGAACAGCCGGGTGGGCGTTGCGGAGCTGGCAGTGCGGTCGGCTCCCAGCGCCACCCGGCTGTTGGAAGCCGAAAATGCCAGCCTAAGGGAGCAACTGGCGGAGTTGCGGGCTGAAGTCGCCCGACTCCGCCAAGCGGTTGAGGCGGGGCCGGCTGTTGCCCGGATGGCTCCGCCGCTGCCCCCTGGGGGGGGCAAGGGGTTGCTGCCGGTTGTCGGCGCACGGGGGCCCCAGTCCCCTGGGCGAGGAGGGTCCTCGCCCCCACCCGCGGTTGTGCCAGCAGACTTGCTGGCAAAGATCGGCTCCCTCATCGATGCCAAATTGGCATCGTTCAGAAGGGAGTTGGTCCCGCGGGTGCGAGGCCCGCGATCGGCGGCACCCGTGCCGTCCGCCCCACCTCTGCCGATGGACAGGAGGGGGGGAAAGAAGAAGGGTGGCAGTGGGGGAGGGACTGTGGTCGCTAAGGCGACGCAATTGCAGCCCGCCCCCACTGTTGCGCCGCCCTCCACCACACCTCCAACTGAGGTGTGGTCTAAGGTAGTTGGCCGGAAGGCCAAAAGGGCGGCTGCCGCGGATAAACCCGCGGCAGCTGCCAAGGCTGCTTTAACCCAGAGGGCGGCTAGGCGGGTGGCACCGGCTGCCCCCAAGGAGGCTCCCCTGCCGCCGCGTCCGCCCCGCACGGCCGCCGTTACAATAACGGTACCGGCCGGCGGGGCGATGAGTTATGCCGAGGCGATGACCACTGCCAGGTCCAAAATAGACCTGGCAGAAATTGGCATCGCCTCGCTGAAGCCCAGGAGAGCGGTGACGGGGGCCATAATTTTGGAGGTCCCCGGAGCCGATGGAGCAGCCAAGGCCACTGCCTTGGCCTCTAAGATGGCTGACGCGCTGGCAGGGACCGGCGTGAAGGTCGCGCGCCCAATCAAAAAGGCCGACCTTAGGGTGCGCGGCCTGGTCGACTCGACCACGCCGGTGGAGGTCGCCGAAGCTGTCGCCCGTGTGGGAGGGTGCGACCGGGGGGATGTGAGGACCGGCGAAATCCGGTCTTCCCCCTCCGGTTTGGGCACCCTCTGGGTCCAGTGCCCTGCCGCGGCAGCACGTAAAGTTGCGGTCGCCGGCAAACTGACGGTGGGCTGGACCCAGGCGACGGTGGAGGCCCTCAGCGCCCGGCCCTTGCAGTGCTACCGCTGCTTTGGCTTAGGCCACACAAGGCAGCGGTGCACTGCGGCCGAGGATCGGTCCGGCTGCTGTTTTGGGTGCGGCAGTCAGGACCACAAGGTGGCTGGCTGCACTGAACAGCCAAAGTGCCCGCTTTGCGCGGGTGCTGGCAAGCCGGCCGGCCACCGCCTCGGCAGCCGGGCGTGCCCTGCCAGCGCGAGACGCGGCAGAGGGAGCAGGGGGAGGAGAACCACGACGGCCAAGGCGGCAGCCGCCGTGGCAGCTCCTAAAACAAAGGATCCGGCACCCAAGGATGCCACCGTCGCGCCCGCGGGGGCGGTTGGGGCTGATAAAACCCCAGACGCCACCGCTCCCGCGGCAGCGATGGAGATCGAGGCGCCAGAGTAATGGGGCCTACTGGCCCTATTATTCAGGCCAACCTGAACCACTCGGTCAGGGCACAAGATCTTTTCGTGCAATTCCTGGCCGAGTGGGGTGCCGGGTTGGCCGTAGCGGCGGAGCCGTACCGGGTCCCCGACCATCCACATTGGATGGGGGACTTGGACGGCTCCGCCGTTATAATATGGGCAGGTCGGCCGGGGTCCCCGGCGTGCTCCGTTATCGAGCGCGGCCGGGGATACCTGGCCGTTGACTGGGGCGGCACCGTGGTTGTGGCGATCTACGCACCTCCGAGGTGGTCCCTCGTGGAGTTTGAAAAGTTTCTGGACGTGGTTGGGAGATGCGTCTCCCGCTGCCAGCCACGTCCGGTGCTGGTCCTGGGGGACTTCAACGCCAAGTCTTCAGCTTGGGGTTCCCCCAGGACGGACCCGAGGGGCCGGGAGGTGCTTGATTGGGCGGCGGGACTCGAGCTCCGTCTCCTAAACACGGGCTCGGTCCATACGTGCGTGCGGTACAACGGGGGGTCCATCGTTGACCTATCATGGGCAACGCCCCCGGCCGTGCGCCGTATTACGGGGTGGAGGGTGGCGGAGGAGGTCGAGACGCTATCCGACCACAGATACATTGTTCTCGGCCTCTCCGCCGCCCCATCGACACCCCGACGTCGCCCCGCTGATGAGGGATCGCCTCAGCCGCGGTGGGCGCTGAAGCGCCTCGACCAGGACGCTCTGATGGCGGCAGCCCACGTCGTGGCCTGGCCGGCAACACCGGCCGGGCCAGTCGACGGGACAAGGGAGGCCCATTGGTTCCGGGGCGCAATGACGTCGATTTGCGACGTCGCCATGCCCCGGGCCAGGGTCTTCCCGAGGAAGGCGGTGTACTGGTGGTCGCGCGCGATAGCGGATTTACGCACAGAGTGCGTCCGCGCGCGACGCCGGTACGCCCGCGCCCGTCGACGACGACGTTCCGACGTGGAGCTGGCTATCCAGCTGTATGGGCGATACAGGGAGGAGGTGGTCGCCCTGCAGCTGGCCATCAGGCAGGCGAAGAGCCAGGCCTGGCGCGACTTTCTCGGGTCTCTGAACCGAGATCCGTGGGGGCGCCCATACAAAATGGCGATGGGACGTTTACGTCCCTGGGCGCCCCCTCTGACGGAAAGCCTGGATCCGGGGATGCTCGGACGGGTCGTGGACGCGCTATTCCCCGTCAGCGGGGAGGCGTCCCGGCCCGTCCCTCAGCTAGAGGGACATGAGTGGTCCCCGGATCTGGAGGTCGCGCCGGAGGAAATGGCCGGGGTAGTCAAATGGCTTCGGGGCAAGAATACTGCCCCGGGGCCGGACGGTATCCCCGGCCGGGTCTGGTTGCTTGCCATGAGCGTCCTGGGCGGGAGGCTCAGAAGCCTCTTCTCCGGGCTCCTGAGGTCCGGGGTGTTCCCGGACCTCTGGAGGAGAAGTCGGATGGTCCTCTTAAGGAAGGATGGGAGGCCTGCGGATTCTCCCTCCGCGTACCGGCCCATTTGCCTCCTGGACGAGGTGGGCAAGATCTTTGAAAAGATCATTGCTGCCCGCCTCGCCAGGCACCTGTCCCACGTTGGCCCCGATCTGGCGGACTGCCAGTTCGGCTTCCGGGAGGGGCGATCGACGGTCGACGCAATCGACCGTCTAAAGTCCCTCTCGGACAATGCCGTGGCACGGGGCGGGGTGTGCTTGGCGGTGTCGATCGACATCGTCAATGCGTTCAACACCCTGCCCTGGTCCGCCATTAGGGAGGCCCTGGTTGAACACCAGGTGCCTCCCTATCTGAGGCGGGTGATCGGGGCCTACCTGCGGGACAGGTGGGTGGAATACCCGGGCCGGTACGGGACGATACGGAGGGAAGTGGTCTGCGGGGTCCCACAGGGGTCCGTGTTAGGACCACTCCTGTGGGACCTGGGATATAACGCAGTCCTGAAGGCCTCCCTGCCCGACGGTGCCACTGTCGTCTGCTATGCGGACGACACGTTAGTGGTCACCGTCGGGGACACCTTCGAGAGGACCATCCGACGAGCGGAGGTTGCGGTGGCAGCCGTCGTCGCGAAGATCCACGATCTGGGGCTGAAGATGGCCCCGGAGAAGGCCGAGGCCGTCTGGTTTGGACGGCCTCGGTCGCGGCCACCGGCCGGATCGTGGATCTGGGTTGGAGGAGCCTGCGTCGAGGTGAAGTCCGAGATCAAGTATCTCGGACTGATCCTCGACAGCCACTGGAGATTCGGGGCGCATTTCGGCCGCCTCGTCCCCCGAGTTGAGAGGGCGGCGGCCTCGCTCGGCCGCCTGTTGCCCAATCTCGGGGGACCGGATAACATGGTGCGTCGCCTATACCTGGGCGTGGTGCGGTCCATGGCCTTGTACGGCGCCCCGATCTGGGGGCCGTCCGCGAGGGCAAGCCGGCGCATCACTTTGTTGTTGCGCCGGCTTCAGAGGCAAATGGCCCTTCGCCTCATACGGGGTTACCGCACCGCGTCTACCGTGGCGGCGCTTGCTCTGGCGGGAGAAATTCCCTTCGAGCTGCAGGCGGCGATGCGCGCCTATGTCTATAGGCGCATATGCATCGCTGGCCGGGCTCGGGGGGACCCGCCGGAGCAGGAGGCGGTCGACGGCTTCGAACTCCAGGCCCGGGGACTAGCGCTCGCCAGATGGCATGCGGAGCTTTGCTCCCATGCCGCCGAGCGCGTCCCCGGGGCTCTCCTGCCACACTTCACCTCGTGGCGGGAGAGGCGGTTTGGCAGGCTCACCTACCGTGCGACGCAGGTGTTCACCGGGCATGGCTGCTTCGGTGTGTACCTGTGTCGCATCGGTCGGGAAGCGACGACGGTGTGCCACCACTGTGGCGCGGAGGAGGACTCGGCGCAGCATACACTGGAGGTATGCCCCGCCTTTTCAGTGCTGCGCCGAGTCCTAAGACGGGAAGTTGGTCGCGACCTCGCTCTCTCCAGCTTAGTTGGGGCCATGCTGGAGAGCCCAAGAAAATGGGCGGCAGCCATCACCTTCTGCGAAGAGGTGATGCTGCAGAAGGAGGCTGCCGAGCGGGGTCGCCGTGAGCGGGGGGTGCGGCGTGTGCGCCCACGCCTAGAGCCCCCCCCGAGCAGATGAGAATAGGCGGGCGGCGGGTGTACCAGATTACTGGTTTAATTGCCCGCCGCCCGCCACCACCCCCCCAACTGAAGCTGTCCTCCCCATATTGGGAGGACGAGGCGGTGTGGGGTGCGGTCCCCCTCACCGCCGAAGCAAGATGATTCATGGGGGGAGTATAAATCTCCCCCCCGGGACGCGGCCGGCCACCGCCATTCCATCCTGGTGGCCGGCCAGGCGAGGGGGAGCCGCGGTTGTGTTCTGTAAGAGTTCCCGTGGCTCCCCCGCTACTCGCCAGCGCCCTAGGCCGCCGTGGGGGTTTTAGCGGGTCAAAACCCGCACTACCCCCGCCCCGCCCCTCGGGCGGGACGGGGGTGTCTGACCAGCAGATTTCCCCCACGTTAAACAAAAAAAAAAAAAAAAAAGACGCGCCGCGTACGGCCGAATATTTTCTAAGTCCCAACGTACCGATCAAGTGTAAAGTACCATTTTCCTACATTAGATTTCGTTCTAAATGCTTAATCCCTATGTAAAAACGTTAGTTAAGCAAGAATATCGTATTTTTAAAAAAATCTAATGATAGGATTTCCCAGAAAATTGAAAAAACCGTAAAATGTCAAGAGTAAAGTGCCATTTTCTGACATTAGATTTCGTTCTAAATGCTTAATCCCTATGTAGAAACGTTAGTTAAGCAAGAATATCGTATTTTTAAAAAATCTAATGATAGGATTTTTCAGAAAATTGAAAAAACCGTAAAATGTCAAGAGTAAAGTGCCCTTATTTTAAACAATGTATCGTTCTAAATGCTTAATCCCTATGTAAAAAAGTTATTTTAGCAGGAATATGTTATTGAAAAAAATTAGAAAAATTTATTTTAGCCGTAAATCGAAAATAATGGGGACACCGGAGCTGTTCGAAGCGCCGAGCGCGCCGCGTACGCCCGAATATTTTCAAAGTCCCAACGTACCGATCAAGAGTAAAGTACCATTTTCCTACATTAGATTTCGTTCTAAATGCTTAATCCCTATGTAAAAACGTTAGTTAAGCAAGAATATCGTATTTTTAAAAAAATCTAATGATAGGATTTCCCAGAAAATTGAAAAAACCGAAAAATGTCAAGAGTAAAGTGCCATTTTCTGACATTAGATTTCGTTCTAAATGATTAATCCCTATGTAGAAACGTTAGTTAAGCAAGAATATCGTATTTTTAAAAAAATCTAATGATAGGATTTTTCAGAAAATTGAAAAAACCGTAAAATGTCAAGAGTAAAGTGCCCTTATTTTAAACAATGTATCGTTCTAAATGCTTAATCCCTATGTAAAAAAGTTATTTTAGCAGGAATATGTTATTGAATAAAATGAGAAAAATTTATTTTAGCCGTAAATCGAAAATAATGGATCGAGCGAATCGGTCGATTGCGCCGAGACGCGCTATGATGCAACAGACGAGCGATTGGAACGCCCGAATATTTTCAAAGTCCCAACGTACCGATCAAGAGTAAAGTACCATTTTCCTACATTAGATTTCGTTCTAAATGCTTAATCCCTATGTAAAAACGTTAGTTAAGCAAGAATATCGTATTTTTAAAAAAATCTAATGATAGGATTTCCCAGAAAATTGAAAAAACCGAAAAATGTCAAGAGTAAAGTGCCATTTTCTGACATTAGATTTCGTTCTAAATGCTTAATCCCTATGTAGAAACGTTAGTTAAGCAAGAATATCGTATTTTTAAAAAAATCTAATGATAGGATTTTTCAGAAAATTGAAAAAACCGTAAAATGTCAAGAGTAAAGTGCCCTTATTTTAAACAATGTATCGTTCTAAATGCTTAATCCCTATGTAAAAAAGTTATTTTAGCAGGAATATGTTATTGAAAAAAATTAGAAAAATTTATTTTAGCCGTAAATCGAAAATAATGGGGACACCGGAGCTGTTCGAAGCGCCGAGCGCGCCGCGTACGCCCGAATATTTTCAAAGTCCCAACGTACCGATCAAGAGTAAAGTACCATTTTCCTACATTAGATTTCGTTCTAAATGCTTAATCCCTATGTAAAAACGTTAGTTAAGCAAGAATATCGTATTTTTAAAAAAATCTAATGATAGGATTTCCCAGAAAATTGAAAAAACCGAAAAATGTCAAGAGTAAAGTGCCATTTTCTGACATTAGATTTCGTTCTAAATGATTAATCCCTATGTAGAAACGTTAGTTAAGCAAGAATATCGTATTTTTAAAAAAATCTAATGATAGGATTTTTCAGAAAATTGAAAAAACCGTAAAATGTCAAGAGTAAAGTGCCCTTATTTTAAACAATGTATCGTTCTAAATGCTTAATCCCTATGTAAAAAAGTTATTTTAGCAGGAATATGTTATTGAATAAAATGAGAAAAATTTATTTTAGCCGTAAATCGAAAATAATGGATCGAGCGAATCGGTCGATTGCGCCGAGACGCGCTATGATGCAACAGACGAGCGATTGGAACGCCCGAATATTTTCAAAGTCCCAACGTACCGATCAAGAGTAAAGTACCATTTTCCTACATTAGATTTCGTTCTAAATGCTTAATCCCTATGTAAAAACGTTAGTTAAGCAAGAATATCGTATTTTTAAAAAAATCTAATGATAGGATTTCCCAGAAAATTGAAAAAACCGAAAAATGTCAAGAGTAAAGTGCCATTTTCTGACATTAGATTTCGTTCTAAATGCTTAATCCCTATGTAGAAACGTTAGTTAAGCAAGAATATCGTATTTTTAAAAAAATCTAATGATAGGATTTTTCAGAAAATTGAAAAAACCGTAAAATGTCAAGAGTAAAGTGCCCTTATTTTAAACAATGTATCGTTCTAAATGCTTAATCCCTATGTAAAAAAGTTATTTAAGCAGGAATATGTTATTGAATAAAATGAGAAAAATTTATTTTAGCCGTAAATCGAAAATAATGGATCGAGCGAATCGGTCGATTGCGCCGAGACGCGCTATGATGCAACAGACGAGCGATTGGAACGCCCGAATATTTTCAAAGTCCCAACGTACCGATCAAGAGTAAAGTACCATTTTCCTACATTAGATTTCGTTCTAAATGCTTAATCCCTATGTAAAAACGTTAGTTAAGCAAGAATATCGTATTTTTAAAAAAATCTAATGATAGGATTTCCCAGAAAATTGAAAAAACCGAAAAATGTCAAGAGTAAAGTGCCATTTTCTGACATTAGATTTCGTTCTAAATGCTTAATCCCTATGTAGAAACGTTAGTTAAGCAAGAATATCGTATTTTTAAAAAAATCTAATGATAGGATTTTTCAGAAAATTGAAAAAACCGTAAAATGTCAAGAGTAAAGTGCCCTTATTTTAAACAATGTATCGTTCTAAATGCTTAATCCCTATGTAAAAATGCTATTTTAGCAGGAATATGTTATTGAAAAAAATTAGAAAAATTTATTTTAGCCGTAAATCGAAAATAATGGGGACACCGGAGCTGTTCGAAGCGCCGAGCGCGCCGCGTACGCCCGAATATTTTCAAAGTCCCAACGTACCGATCAAGAGTAAAGTACCATTTTCCTACATTAGATTTCGTTCTAAATACTTAATCCCTATGTAAAAACGTTAGTTAAGCAAGAATATCGTATTTTTAAAAAAATCTAATGATAGGATTTTCCAGAAAATTGAAAAAACCGAAAAATGTCAAGAGTAAAGTGCCATTTTCTGACATTAGATTTCGTTCTAAATGCTTAATCCCTATGTAGAAACGTTAGTTAAGCAAGAATATCGTATTCTTAAAAAAATCTAATGATAGGATTTTTCAGAAAATTGAAAAAACCGTAAAATGTCAAGAGTAAAGTGCCCTTATTTTAAACAATGTATCGTTCTAAATGCTTAATCCCTATGTAAAAAAGTTATTTAAGCAAGAATATGTTATTGAATAAAATGAGAAAAATTTATTTTAGCCGTAAATCGAAAATAATGGATCGAGCGAATCGGTCGATTGCGCCGAGACGCGCTATGATGCAACAGACGAGCGATTGGAACGCCCGAATATTTTCAAAGTCCCAACGTACCGATCAAGAGTAAAGTACCATTTTCCTACATTAGATTTCGTTCTAAATGCTTAATCCCTATGTAAAAACGTTAGTTAAGCAAGAATATCGTATTTTTAAAAAAATCTAATGATAGGATTTCCCAGAAAATTGAAAAAACCGAAAAATGTCAAGAGTAAAGTGCCATTTTCTGACATTAGATTTCGTTCTAAATGCTTAATCCCTATGTAGAAACGTTAGTTAAGCAAGAATATCGTATTTTTAAAAAAATCTAATGATAGGATTTTTCAGAAAATTGAAAAAACCGTAAAATGTCAAGAGTAAAGTGCCCTTATTTTAAACAATGTATCGTTCTAAATGCTTAATCCCTATGTAAAAAAGTTATTTTAGCAGGAATATGTTATTGAAAAAAATTAGAAAAATTTATTTTAGCCGTAAATCGAAAATAATGGGGACACCGGAGCTGTTCGAAGCGCCGAGCGCGCCGCGTACGCTCGAATATTTTCAAAGTCCCAACGTACCGATCAAGAGTAAAGTACCATTTTCCTACATTAGATTTCGTTCTAAATGCTTAATCCCTATGTAAAAACGTTAGTTAAGCAAGAATATCGTATTTTTAAAAAAATCTAATGATAGGATTTCCCAGAAAATTGAAAAAACCGAAAAATGTCAAGAGTAAAGTGCCATTTTCTGACATTAGATTTCGTTCTAAATGCTTAATCCCTATGTAGAAACGTTAGTTAAGCAAGAATATCGTATTTTTAAAAAAATCTAATGATAGGATTTCCCAGAAAATTGAAAAAACCGTAAAATGTCAAGAGTAAAGTGCCATTTTCTGACATTAGATTTCGTTCTAAATGCTTAATCCCTATGTAGAAACGTTAGTTAAGCAAGAATATCGTATTTTTAAAAAAATCTAATGATAGGATTTCCCAGAAAATTGAAAAAACCGTAAAATGTCAAGAGTAAAGTGCCCTTATTTTAAACAATGTATCGTTCTAAATGCTTAATCCCTATGTAAAAAAGTTATTTTAGCAGGAATATGTTATTGAAAAAAATTAGAAAAATTTATTTTAGCCGTAAATCGAAAATAATGGGGACACCGGAGCTGTTCGAAGCGCCGAGCGCGCCGCGTACGCCCGAATATTTTCAAAGTCCCAACGTACCGATCAAGAGTAAAGTACCATTTTCCTACATTAGATTTCGTTCTAAATACTTAATCCCTATGTAAAAACGTTAGTTAAGCAAGAATATCGTATTTTTAAAAAAATCTAATGATAGGATTTTCCAGAAAATTGAAAAAACCGAAAAATGTCAAGAGTAAAGTGCCATTTTCTGACATTAGATTTCGTTCTAAATGCTTAATCCCTATGTAGAAACGTTAGTTAAGCAAGAATATCGTATTCTTAAAAAAATCTAATGATAGGATTTTTCAGAAAATTGAAAAAACCGTAAAATGTCAAGAGTAAAGTGCCCTTATTTTAAACAATGTATCGTTCTAAATGCTTAATCCCTATGTAAAAAAGTTATTTAAGCAAGAATATGTTATTGAATAAAATGAGAAAAATTTATTTTAGCCGTAAATCGAAAATAATGGATCGAGCGAATCGGTCGATTGCGCCGAGACGCGCTATGATGCAACAGACGAGCGATTGGAACGCCCGAATATTTTCAAAGTCCCAACGTACCGATCAAGAGTAAAGTACCATTTTCCTACATTAGATTTCGTTCTAAATGCTTAATCCCTATGTAAAAACGTTAGTTAAGCAAGAATATCGTATTTTTAAAAAAATCTAATGATAGGATTTCCCAGAAAATTGAAAAAACCGAAAAATGTCAAGAGTAAAGTGCCATTTTCTGACATTAGATTTCGTTCTAAATGCTTAATCCCTATGTAGAAACGTTAGTTAAGCAAGAATATCGTATTTTTAAAAAAATCTAATGATAGGATTTTTCAGAAAATTGAAAAAACCGTAAAATGTCAAGAGTAAAGTGCCCTTATTTTAAACAATGTATCGTTCTAAATGCTTAATCCCTATGTAAAAAAGTTATTTAAGCAAGAATATGTTATTGAATAAAATGAGAAAAATTTATTTTAGCCGTAAATCGAAAATAATGGATCGAGCGAATCGGTCGATTGCGCCGAGACGCGCTATGATGCAACAGACGAGCGATTGGAACGCCCGAATATTTTCAAAGTCCCAACGTACCGATCAAGAGTAAAGTACCATTTTCCTACATTAGATTTCGTTCTAAATGCTTAATCCCTATGTAAAAACGTTAGTTAAGCAAGAATATCGTATTTTTAAAAAAATCTAATGATAGGATTTCCCAGAAAATTGAAAAAACCGAAAAATGTCAAGAGTAAAGTGCCATTTTCTGACATTAGATTTCGTTCTAAATGTTTAATCCCTATGTAGAAACGTTAGTTAAGCAAGAATATCGTATTTTTAAAAAAATCTAATGATAGGATTTTTCAGAAAATTGAAAAAACCGTAAAATGTCAAGAGTAAAGTGCCCTTATTTTAAACAATGTATCGTTCTAAATGCTTAACCCCTATGTAAAAAAGTTATTTTAGCAGGAATATGTTATTGAATAAAATGAGAAAAATTTATTTTAGCCGTAAATCGAAAATAATGGATCGAGCGAATCGGTCGATTGCGCCGAGACGCGCTATGATGCAACAGACGAGCGATTGGAACGCCCGAATATTTTCAAAGTCCCAACGTACCGATCAAGAGTAAAGTACCATTTTCCTACATTAGATTTCGTTCTAAATGCTTAATCCCTATGTAAAAACGTTAGTTAAGCAAGAATATCGTATTTTTAAAAAAATCTAATGATAGGATTTCCCAGAAAATTGAAAAAACCGAAAAATGTCAAGAGTAAAGTGCCATTTTCTGACATTAGATTTCGTTCTAAATGCTTAATCCCTATGTAGAAACGTTAGTTAAGCAAGAATATCGTATTTTTAAAAAAATCTAATGATAGGATTTTTCAGAAAATTGAAAAAACCGTAAAATGTCAAGAGTAAAGTGCCCTTATTTTAAACAATGTATCGTTCTAAATGCTTAATCCCTATGTAAAAAAGTTATTTTAGCAGGAATATGTTATTGAAAAAAATTAGAAAAATTTATTTTAGCCGTAAATCGAAAATAATGGGGACACCGGAGCTGTTCGAAGCGCCGAGCGCGCCGCGTACGCCCGAATATTTTCAAAGTCCCAACGTACCGATCAAGAGTAAAGTACCATTTTCCTACATTAGATTTCGTTCTAAATGCTTAATCCCTATGTAAAAACGTTAGTTAAGCAAGAATATCGTATTTTTAAAAAAATCTAATGATAGGATTTCCCAGAAAATTGAAAAAACCGAAAAATGTCAAGAGTAAAGTGCCATTTTCTGACATTAGATTTCGTTCTAAATGATTAATCCCTATGTAGAAACGTTAGTTAAGCAAGAATATCGTATTTTTAAAAAAATCTAATGATAGGATTTTTCAGAAAATTGAAAAAACCGTAAAATGTCAAGAGTAAAGTGCCCTTATTTTAAACAATGTATCGTTCTAAATGCTTAATCCCTATGTAAAAAAGTTATTTTAGCAGGAATATGTTATTGAATAAAATGAGAAAAATTTATTTTAGCCGTAAATCGAAAATAATGGATCGAGCGAATCGGTCGATTGCGCCGAGACGCGCTATGATGCAACAGACGAGCGATTGGAACGCCCGAATATTTTCAAAGTCCCAACGTACCGATCAAGAGTAAAGTACCATTTTCCTACATTAGATTTCGTTCTAAATGCTTAATCCCTATGTAAAAACGTTAGTTAAGCAAGAATATCGTATTTTTAAAAAAATCTAATGATAGGATTTCCCAGAAAATTGAAAAAACCGAAAAATGTCAAGAGTAAAGTGCCATTTTCTGACATTAGATTTCGTTCTAAATGCTTAATCCCTATGTAGAAACGTTAGTTAAGCAAGAATATCGTATTTTTAAAAAAATCTAATGATAGGATTTTTCAGAAAATTGAAAAAACCGTAAAATGTCAAGAGTAAAGTGCCCTTATTTTAAACAATGTATCGTTCTAAATGCTTAATCCCTATGTAAAAAAGTTATTTTAGCAGGAATATGTTATTGAAAAAAATTAGAAAAATTTATTTTAGCCGTAAATCGAAAATAATGGGGACACCGGAGCTGTTCGAAGCGCCGAGCGCGCCGCGTACGCCCGAATATTTTCAAAGTCCCAACGTACCGATCAAGAGTAAAGTACCATTTTCCTACATTAGATTTCGTTCTAAATGCTTAATCCCTATGTAAAAACGTTAGTTAAGCAAGAATATCGTATTTTTAAAAAAATCTAATGATAGGATTTCCCAGAAAATTGAAAAAACCGAAAAATGTCAAGAGTAAAGTGCCATTTTCTGACATTAGATTTCGTTCTAAATGCTTAATCCCTATGTAGAAACGTTAGTTAAGCAAGAATATCGTATTTTTAAAAAAATCTAATGATAGGATTTTTCAGAAAATTGAAAAAACCGTAAAATGTCAAGAGTAAAGTGCCCTTATTTTAAACAATGTATCGTTCTAAATGCTTAATCCCTATGTAAAAAAGTTATTTAAGCAGGAATATGTTATTGAATAAAATGAGAAAAATTTATTTTAGCCGTAAATCGAAAATAATGGATCGAGCGAATCGGTCGATTGCGCCGAGACGCGCTATGATGCAACAGACGAGCGATTGGAACGCCCGAATATTTTCAAAGTCCCAACGTACCGATCAAGAGTAAAGTACCATTTTCCTACATTAGATTTCGTTCTAAATGCTTAATCCCTATGTAAAAACGTTAGTTAAGCAAGAATATCGTATTTTTAAAAAAATCTAATGATAGGATTTCCCAGAAAATTGAAAAAACCGAAAAATGTCAAGAGTAAAGTGCCATTTTCTGACATTAGATTTCGTTCTAAATGCTTAATCCCTATGTAGAAACGTTAGTTAAGCAAGAATATCGTATTTTTAAAAAAATCTAATGATAGGATTTTTCAGAAAATTGAAAAAACCGTAAAATGTCAAGAGTAAAGTGCCCTTATTTTAAACAATGTATCGTTCTAAATGCTTAATCCCTATGTAAAAATGCTATTTTAGCAGGAATATGTTATTGAAAAAAATTAGAAAAATTTATTTTAGCCGTAAATCGAAAATAATGGGGACACCGGAGCTGTTCGAAGCGCCGAGCGCGCCGCGTACGCCCGAATATTTTCAAAGTCCCAACGTACCGATCAAGAGTAAAGTACCATTTTCCTACATTAGATTTCGTTCTAAATACTTAATCCCTATGTAAAAACGTTAGTTAAGCAAGAATATCGTATTTTTAAAAAAATCTAATGATAGGATTTTCCAGAAAATTGAAAAAACCGAAAAATGTCAAGAGTAAAGTGCCATTTTCTGACATTAGATTTCGTTCTAAATGCTTAATCCCTATGTAGAAACGTTAGTTAAGCAAGAATATCGTATTCTTAAAAAAATCTAATGATAGGATTTTTCAGAAAATTGAAAAAACCGTAAAATGTCAAGAGTAAAGTGCCCTTATTTTAAACAATGTATCGTTCTAAATGCTTAATCCCTATGTAAAAAAGTTATTTAAGCAAGAATATGTTATTGAATAAAATGAGAAAAATTTATTTTAGCCGTAAATCGAAAATAATGGATCGAGCGAATCGGTCGATTGCGCCGAGACGCGCTATGATGCAACAGACGAGCGATTGGAACGCCCGAATATTTTCAAAGTCCCAACGTACCGATCAAGAGTAAAGTACCATTTTCCTACATTAGATTTCGTTCTAAATGCTTAATCCCTATGTAAAAACGTTAGTTAAGCAAGAATATCGTATTTTTAAAAAAATCTAATGATAGGATTTCCCAGAAAATTGAAAAAACCGAAAAATGTCAAGAGTAAAGTGCCATTTTCTGACATTAGATTTCGTTCTAAATGCTTAATCCCTATGTAGAAACGTTAGTTAAGCAAGAATATCGTATTTTTAAAAAAATCTAATGATAGGATTTTTCAGAAAATTGAAAAAACCGTAAAATGTCAAGAGTAAAGTGCCCTTATTTTAAACAATGTATCGTTCTAAATGCTTAATCCCTATGTAAAAAAGTTATTTTAGCAGGAATATGTTATTGAAAAAAATTAGAAAAATTTATTTTAGCCGTAAATCGAAAATAATGGGGACACCGGAGCTGTTCGAAGCGCCGAGCGCGCCGCGTACGCTCGAATATTTTCAAAGTCCCAACGTACCGATCAAGAGTAAAGTACCATTTTCCTACATTAGATTTCGTTCTAAATGCTTAATCCCTATGTAAAAACGTTAGTTAAGCAAGAATATCGTATTTTTAAAAAAATCTAATGATAGGATTTCCCAGAAAATTGAAAAAACCGAAAAATGTCAAGAGTAAAGTGCCATTTTCTGACATTAGATTTCGTTCTAAATGCTTAATCCCTATGTAGAAACGTTAGTTAAGCAAGAATATCGTATTTTTAAAAAAATCTAATGATAGGATTTCCCAGAAAATTGAAAAAACCGTAAAATGTCAAGAGTAAAGTGCCATTTTCTGACATTAGATTTCGTTCTAAATGCTTAATCCCTATGTAGAAACGTTAGTTAAGCAAGAATATCGTATTTTTAAAAAAATCTAATGATAGGATTTCCCAGAAAATTGAAAAAACCGTAAAATGTCAAGAGTAAAGTGCCCTTATTTTAAACAATGTATCGTTCTAAATGCTTAATCCCTATGTAAAAAAGTTATTTTAGCAGGAATATGTTATTGAAAAAAATTAGAAAAATTTATTTTAGCCGTAAATCGAAAATAATGGGGACACCGGAGCTGTTCGAAGCGCCGAGCGCGCCGCGTACGCCCGAATATTTTCAAAGTCCCAACGTACCGATCAAGAGTAAAGTACCATTTTCCTACATTAGATTTCGTTCTAAATACTTAATCCCTATGTAAAAACGTTAGTTAAGCAAGAATATCGTATTTTTAAAAAAATCTAATGATAGGATTTTCCAGAAAATTGAAAAAACCGAAAAATGTCAAGAGTAAAGTGCCATTTTCTGACATTAGATTTCGTTCTAAATGCTTAATCCCTATGTAGAAACGTTAGTTAAGCAAGAATATCGTATTCTTAAAAAAATCTAATGATAGGATTTTTCAGAAAATTGAAAAAACCGTAAAATGTCAAGAGTAAAGTGCCCTTATTTTAAACAATGTATCGTTCTAAATGCTTAATCCCTATGTAAAAAAGTTATTTAAGCAAGAATATGTTATTGAATAAAATGAGAAAAATTTATTTTAGCCGTAAATCGAAAATAATGGATCGAGCGAATCGGTCGATTGCGCCGAGACGCGCTATGATGCAACAGACGAGCGATTGGAACGCCCGAATATTTTCAAAGTCCCAACGTACCGATCAAGAGTAAAGTACCATTTTCCTACATTAGATTTCGTTCTAAATGCTTAATCCCTATGTAAAAACGTTAGTTAAGCAAGAATATCGTATTTTTAAAAAAATCTAATGATAGGATTTCCCAGAAAATTGAAAAAACCGAAAAATGTCAAGAGTAAAGTGCCATTTTCTGACATTAGATTTCGTTCTAAATGCTTAATCCCTATGTAGAAACGTTAGTTAAGCAAGAATATCGTATTTTTAAAAAAATCTAATGATAGGATTTCCCAGAAAATTGAAAAAACCGTAAAATGTCAAGAGTAAAGTGCCATTTTCTGACATTAGATTTCGTTCTAAATGCTTAATCCCTATGTAGAAACGTTAGTTAAGCAAGAATATCGTATTTTTAAAAAAATCTAATGATAGGATTTCCCAGAAAATTGAAAAAACCGTAAAATGTCAAGAGTAAAGTGCCCTTATTTTAAACAATGTATCGTTCTAAATGCTTAATCCCTATGTAAAAAAGTTATTTTAGCAGGAATATGTTATTGAAAAAAATTAGAAAAATTTATTTTAGCCGTAAATCGAAAATAATGGGGACACCGGAGCTGTTCGAAGCGCCGAGCGCGCCGCGTACGCCCGAATATTTTCAAAGTCCCAACGTACCGATCAAGAGTAAAGTACCATTTTCCTACATTAGATTTCGTTCTAAATACTTAATCCCTATGTAAAAACGTTAGTTAAGCAAGAATATCGTATTTTTAAAAAAATCTAATGATAGGATTTTCCAGAAAATTGAAAAAACCGAAAAATGTCAAGAGTAAAGTGCCATTTTCTGACATTAGATTTCGTTCTAAATGCTTAATCCCTATGTAAAAACGTTAGTTAAGCAAGAATATCGTATTTTTAAAAAAATCTAATGATAGGATTTCCCAGAAAATTGAAAAAACCGTAAAATGTCAAGAGTAAAGTGCCATTTTCTGACATTAGATTTCGTTCTAAATGCTTAATCCCTATGTAGAAACGTTAGTTAAGCAAGAATATCGTATTTTTAAAAAAATCTAATGATAGGATTTCCCAGAAAATTGAAAAAACCGTAAAATGTCAAGAGTAAAGTGCCCTTATTTTAAACAATGTATCGTTCTAAATGCTTAATCCCTATGTAAAAAAGTTATTTTAGCAGGAATATGTTATTGAAAAAAATTAGAAAAATTTATTTTAGCCGTAAATCGAAAATAATGGGGACACCGGAGCTGTTCGAAGCGCCGAGCGCGCCGCGTACGCCCGAATATTTTCAAAGTCCCAACGTACCGATCAAGAGTAAAGTACCATTTTCCTACATTAGATTTCGTTCTAAATACTTAATCCCTATGTAAAAACGTTAGTTAAGCAAGAATATCGTATTTTTAAAAAAATCTAATGATAGGATTTTCCAGAAAATTGAAAAAACCGAAAAATGTCAAGAGTAAAGTGCCATTTTCTGACATTAGATTTCGTTCTAAATGCTTAATCCCTATGTAGAAACGTTAGTTAAGCAAGAATATCGTATTCTTAAAAAAATCTAATGATAGGATTTTTCAGAAAATTGAAAAAACCGTAAAATGTCAAGAGTAAAGTGCCCTTATTTTAAACAATGTATCGTTCTAAATGCTTAATCCCTATGTAAAAAAGTTATTTAAGCAAGAATATGTTATTGAATAAAATGAGAAAAATTTATTTTAGCCGTAAATCGAAAATAATGGATCGAGCGAATCGGTCGATTGCGCCGAGACGCGCTATGATGCAACAGACGAGCGATTGGAACGCCCGAATATTTTCAAAGTCCCAACGTACCGATCAAGAGTAAAGTACCATTTTCCTACATTAGATTTCGTTCTAAATGCTTAATCCCTATGTAAAAACGTTAGTTAAGCAAGAATATCGTATTTTTAAAAAAATCTAATGATAGGATTTCCCAGAAAATTGAAAAAACCGAAAAATGTCAAGAGTAAAGTGCCATTTTCTGACATTAGATTTCGTTCTAAATGTTTAATCCCTATGTAGAAACGTTAGTTAAGCAAGAATATCGTATTTTTAAAAAAATCTAATGATAGGATTTTTCAGAAAATTGAAAAAACCGTAAAATGTCAAGAGTAAAGTGCCCTTATTTTAAACAATGTATCGTTCTAAATGCTTAACCCCTATGTAAAAAAGTTATTTTAGCAGGAATATGTTATTGAATAAAATGAGAAAAATTTATTTTAGCCGTAAATCGAAAATAATGGATCGAGCGAATCGGTCGATTGCGCCGAGACGCGCTATGATGCAACAGACGAGCGATTGGAACGCCCGAATATTTTCAAAGTCCCAACGTACCGATCAAGAGTAAAGTACCATTTTCCTACATTAGATTTCGTTCTAAATGCTTAATCCCTATGTAAAAACGTTAGTTAAGCAAGAATATCGTATTTTTAAAAAAATCTAATGATAGGATTTCCCAGAAAATTGAAAAAACCGAAAAATGTCAAGAGTAAAGTGCCATTTTCTGACATTAGATTTCGTTCTAAATGCTTAATCCCTATGTAGAAACGTTAGTTAAGCAAGAATATCGTATTTTTAAAAAAATCTAATGATAGGATTTTTCAGAAAATTGAAAAAACCGTAAAATGTCAAGAGTAAAGTGCCCTTATTTTAAACAATGTATCGTTCTAAATGCTTAATCCCTATGTAAAAATGCTATTTTAGCAGGAATATGTTATTGAAAAAAATTAGAAAAATTTATTTTAGCCGTAAATCGAAAATAATGGGGACACCGGAGCTGTTCGAAGCGCCGAGCGCGCCGCGTACGCCCGAATATTTTCAAAGTCCCAACGTACCGATCAAGAGTAAAGTACCATTTTCCTACATTAGATTTCGTTCTAAATACTTAATCCCTATGTAAAAACGTTAGTTAAGCAAGAATATCGTATTTTTAAAAAAATCTAATGATAGGATTTTCCAGAAAATTGAAAAAACCGAAAAATGTCAAGAGTAAAGTGCCATTTTCTGACATTAGATTTCGTTCTAAATGCTTAATCCCTATGTAGAAACGTTAGTTAAGCAAGAATATCGTATTCTTAAAAAAATCTAATGATAGGATTTTTCAGAAAATTGAAAAAACCGTAAAATGTCAAGAGTAAAGTGCCCTTATTTTAAACAATGTATCGTTCTAAATGCTTAATCCCTATGTAAAAAAGTTATTTAAGCAAGAATATGTTATTGAATAAAATGAGAAAAATTTATTTTAGCCGTAAATCGAAAATAATGGATCGAGCGAATCGGTCGATTGCGCCGAGACGCGCTATGATGCAACAGACGAGCGATTGGAACGCCCGAATATTTTCAAAGTCCCAACGTACCGATCAAGAGTAAAGTACCATTTTCCTACATTAGATTTCGTTCTAAATGCTTAATCCCTATGTAAAAACGTTAGTTAAGCAAGAATATCGTATTTTTAAAAAAATCTAATGATAGGATTTCCCAGAAAATTGAAAAAACCGAAAAATGTCAAGAGTAAAGTGCCATTTTCTGACATTAGATTTCGTTCTAAATGCTTAATCCCTATGTAGAAACGTTAGTTAAGCAAGAATATCGTATTTTTAAAAAAATCTAATGATAGGATTTTTCAGAAAATTGAAAAAACCGTAAAATGTCAAGAGTAAAGTGCCCTTATTTTAAACAATGTATCGTTCTAAATGCTTAATCCCTATGTAAAAAAGTTATTTTAGCAGGAATATGTTATTGAAAAAAATTAGAAAAATTTATTTTAGCCGTAAATCGAAAATAATGGGGACACCGGAGCTGTTCGAAGCGCCGAGCGCGCCGCGTACGCTCGAATATTTTCAAAGTCCCAACGTACCGATCAAGAGTAAAGTACCATTTTCCTACATTAGATTTCGTTCTAAATGCTTAATCCCTATGTAAAAACGTTAGTTAAGCAAGAATATCGTATTTTTAAAAAAATCTAATGATAGGATTTCCCAGAAAATTGAAAAAACCGAAAAATGTCAAGAGTAAAGTGCCATTTTCTGACATTAGATTTCGTTCTAAATGCTTAATCCCTATGTAGAAACGTTAGTTAAGCAAGAATATCGTATTTTTAAAAAAATCTAATGATAGGATTTCCCAGAAAATTGAAAAAACCGTAAAATGTCAAGAGTAAAGTGCCATTTTCTGACATTAGATTTCGTTCTAAATGCTTAATCCCTATGTAGAAACGTTAGTTAAGCAAGAATATCGTATTTTTAAAAAAATCTAATGATAGGATTTCCCAGAAAATTGAAAAAACCGTAAAATGTCAAGAGTAAAGTGCCCTTATTTTAAACAATGTATCGTTCTAAATGCTTAATCCCTATGTAAAAAAGTTATTTTAGCAGGAATATGTTATTGAAAAAAATTAGAAAAATTTATTTTAGCCGTAAATCGAAAATAATGGGGACACCGGAGCTGTTCGAAGCGCCGAGCGCGCCGCGTACGCCCGAATATTTTCAAAGTCCCAACGTACCGATCAAGAGTAAAGTACCATTTTCCTACATTAGATTTCGTTCTAAATACTTAATCCCTATGTAAAAACGTTAGTTAAGCAAGAATATCGTATTTTTAAAAAAATCTAATGATAGGATTTTCCAGAAAATTGAAAAAACCGAAAAATGTCAAGAGTAAAGTGCCATTTTCTGACATTAGATTTCGTTCTAAATGCTTAATCCCTATGTAGAAACGTTAGTTAAGCAAGAATATCGTATTCTTAAAAAAATCTAATGATAGGATTTTTCAGAAAATTGAAAAAACCGTAAAATGTCAAGAGTAAAGTGCCCTTATTTTAAACAATGTATCGTTCTAAATGCTTAATCCCTATGTAAAAAAGTTATTTAAGCAAGAATATGTTATTGAATAAAATGAGAAAAATTTATTTTAGCCGTAAATCGAAAATAATGGATCGAGCGAATCGGTCGATTGCGCCGAGACGCGCTATGATGCAACAGACGAGCGATTGGAACGCCCGAATATTTTCAAAGTCCCAACGTACCGATCAAGAGTAAAGTACCATTTTCCTACATTAGATTTCGTTCTAAATGCTTAATCCCTATGTAAAAACGTTAGTTAAGCAAGAATATCGTATTTTTAAAAAAATCTAATGATAGGATTTCCCAGAAAATTGAAAAAACCGAAAAATGTCAAGAGTAAAGTGCCATTTTCTGACATTAGATTTCGTTCTAAATGCTTAATCCCTATGTAGAAACGTTAGTTAAGCAAGAATATCGTATTTTTAAAAAAATCTAATGATAGGATTTTTCAGAAAATTGAAAAAACCGTAAAATGTCAAGAGTAAAGTGCCCTTATTTTAAACAATGTATCGTTCTAAATGCTTAATCCCTATGTAAAAAAGTTATTTAAGCAAGAATATGTTATTGAATAAAATGAGAAAAATTTATTTTAGCCGTAAATCGAAAATAATGGATCGAGCGAATCGGTCGATTGCGCCGAGACGCGCTATGATGCAACAGACGAGCGATTGGAACGCCCGAATATTTTCAAAGTCCCAACGTACCGATCAAGAGTAAAGTACCATTTTCCTACATTAGATTTCGTTCTAAATGCTTAATCCCTATGTAAAAACGTTAGTTAAGCAAGAATATCGTATTTTTAAAAAAATCTAATGATAGGATTTCCCAGAAAATTGAAAAAACCGAAAAATGTCAAGAGTAAAGTGCCATTTTCTGACATTAGATTTCGTTCTAAATGTTTAATCCCTATGTAGAAACGTTAGTTAAGCAAGAATATCGTATTTTTAAAAAAATCTAATGATAGGATTTTTCAGAAAATTGAAAAAACCGTAAAATGTCAAGAGTAAAGTGCCCTTATTTTAAACAATGTATCGTTCTAAATGCTTAACCCCTATGTAAAAAAGTTATTTTAGCAGGAATATGTTATTGAATAAAATGAGAAAAATTTATTTTAGCCGTAAATCGAAAATAATGGATCGAGCGAATCGGTCGATTGCGCCGAGACGCGCTATGATGCAACAGACGAGCGATTGGAACGCCCGAATATTTTCAAAGTCCCAACGTACCGATCAAGAGTAAAGTACCATTTTCCTACATTAGATTTCGTTCTAAATGCTTAATCCCTATGTAAAAACGTTAGTTAAGCAAGAATATCGTATTTTTAAAAAAATCTAATGATAGGATTTCCCAGAAAATTGAAAAAACCGAAAAATGTCAAGAGTAAAGTGCCATTTTCTGACATTAGATTTCGTTCTAAATGCTTAATCCCTATGTAGAAACGTTAGTTAAGCAAGAATATCGTATTTTTAAAAAAATCTAATGATAGGATTTTTCAGAAAATTGAAAAAACCGTAAAATGTCAAGAGTAAAGTGCCCTTATTTTAAACAATGTATCGTTCTAAATGCTTAATCCCTATGTAAAAAAGTTATTTTAGCAGGAATATGTTATTGAAAAAAATTAGAAAAATTTATTTTAGCCGTAAATCGAAAATAATGGGGACACCGGAGCTGTTCGAAGCGCCGAGCGCGCCGCGTACGCCCGAATATTTTCAAAGTCCCAACGTACCGATCAAGAGTAAAGTACCATTTTCCTACATTAGATTTCGTTCTAAATACTTAATCCCTATGTAAAAACGTTAGTTAAGCAAGAATATCGTATTTTTAAAAAAATCTAATGATAGGATTTTCCAGAAAATTGAAAAAACCGAAAAATGTCAAGAGTAAAGTGCCATTTTCTGACATTAGATTTCGTTCTAAATGCTTAATCCCTATGTAGAAACGTTAGTTAAGCAAGAATATCGTATTCTTAAAAAAATCTAATGATAGGATTTTTCAGAAAATTGAAAAAACCGTAAAATGTCAAGAGTAAAGTGCCCTTATTTTAAACAATGTATCGTTCTAAATGCTTAATCCCTATGTAAAAAAGTTATTTAAGCAAGAATATGTTATTGAATAAAATGAGAAAAATTTATTTTAGCCGTAAATCGAAAATAATGGATCGAGCGAATCGGTCGATTGCGCCGAGACGCGCTATGATGCAACAGACGAGCGATTGGAACGCCCGAATATTTTCAAAGTCCCAACGTACCGATCAAGAGTAAAGTACCATTTTCCTACATTAGATTTCGTTCTAAATGCTTAATCCCTATGTAAAAACGTTAGTTAAGCAAGAATATCGTATTTTTAAAAAAATCTAATGATAGGATTTCCCAGAAAATTGAAAAAACCGAAAAATGTCAAGAGTAAAGTGCCATTTTCTGACATTAGATTTCGTTCTAAATGCTTAATCCCTATGTAGAAACGTTAGTTAAGCAAGAATATCGTATTTTTAAAAAAATCTAATGATAGGATTTTTCAGAAAATTGAAAAAACCGTAAAATGTCAAGAGTAAAGTGCCCTTATTTTAAACAATGTATCGTTCTAAATGCTTAATCCCTATGTAAAAAAGTTATTTAAGCAAGAATATGTTATTGAATAAAATGAGAAAAATTTATTTTAGCCGTAAATCGAAAATAATGGATCGAGCGAATCGGTCGATTGCGCCGAGACGCGCTATGATGCAACAGACGAGCGATTGGAACGCCCGAATATTTTCAAAGTCCCAACGTACCGATCAAGAGTAAAGTACCATTTTCCTACATTAGATTTCGTTCTAAATGCTTAATCCCTATGTAAAAACGTTAGTTAAGCAAGAATATCGTATTTTTAAAAAAATCTAATGATAGGATTTCCCAGAAAATTGAAAAAACCGAAAAATGTCAAGAGTAAAGTGCCATTTTCTGACATTAGATTTCGTTCTAAATGTTTAATCCCTATGTAGAAACGTTAGTTAAGCAAGAATATCGTATTTTTAAAAAAATCTAATGATAGGATTTTTCAGAAAATTGAAAAAACCGTAAAATGTCAAGAGTAAAGTGCCCTTATTTTAAACAATGTATCGTTCTAAATGCTTAATCCCTATGTAAAAAAGTTATTTTAGCAGGAATATGTTATTGAATAAAATGAGAAAAATTTATTTTAGCCGTAAATCGAAAATAATGGATCGTGCGAATCGGTCGATTGCGCCGAGACGCGCTATGATGCAACAGACGAGCGATTGGAACGCCCGAATATTTTCAAAGTCCCAACGTACCGATCAAGAGTAAAGTACCATTTTCCTACATTAGATTTCGTTCTAAATGCTTAATCCCTATGTAAAAACGTTAGTTAAGCAAGAATATCGTATTTTTAAAAAAATCTAATGATAGGATTTCCCAGAAAATTGAAAAAACCGAAAAATGTCAAGAGTAAAGTGCCATTTTCTGACATTAGATTTCGTTCTAAATGCTTAATCCCTATGTAGAAACGTTAGTTAAGCAAGAATATCGTATTTTTAAAAAAATCTAATGATAGGATTTTTCAGAAAATTGAAAAAACCGTAAAATGTCAAGAGTAAAGTGCCCTTATTTTAAACAATGTATCGTTCTAAATGCTTAATCCCTATGTAAAAAAGTTATTTAAGCAGGAATATGTTATTGAATAAAATGAGAAAAATTTATTTTAGCCGTAAATCGAAAATAATGGATCGAGCGAATCGGTCGATTGCGCCGAGACGCGCTATGATGCAACAGACGAGCGATTGGAACGCCCGAATATTTTCTAAGTGCCAACGTACCGATCAAGAGTAAAGTACCATTTTCCTACATTAGATTTCGTTCTAAATGCTTAATCCCTATGTAAAAACGTTAGTTAAGCAAGAATATCGTATTTTTAAAAAAATCTAATGATAGGATTTCCCAGAAAATTGAAAAAACCGTAAAATGTCAAGAGTAAAGAGCCATTTTCTGACATTAGATTTCGTTCTAAATGCTTAATCCCTATGTAGAAACGTTAGTTAAGCAAGAATATCGTATTTTTAAAAAAATCTAATGATAGGATTTTTCAGAAAATTGAAAAAACCGTAAAATGTCAAGAGTAAAGTGCCCTTATTTTAAACAATGTATCGTTCTAAATGCTTAATCCCTATGTAAAAAAGTTATTTTAGCAGGAATATGTTATTGAAAAAAATTAGAAAAATTTATTTTAGCCGTAAATCGAAAATAATGGGGACACCGGAGCTGTTCGAAGCGCCGAGCGCGCCGCGTACGCCCGAATATTTTCAAAGTCCCAACGTACCGATCAAGAGTAAAGTACCATTTTCCTACATTAGATTTCGTTCTAAATACTTAATCCCTATGTAAAAACGTTAGTTAAGCAAGAATATCGTATTTTTAAAAAAATCTAATGATAGGATTTTCCAGAAAATTGAAAAAACCGAAAAATGTCAAGAGTAAAGTGCCATTTTCTGACATTAGATTTCGTTCTAAATGCTTAATCCCTATGTAGAAACGTTAGTTAAGCAAGAATATCGTATTCTTAAAAAAATCTAATGATAGGAGTTTTCAGAAAATTGAAAAAACCGTAAAATGTCAAGAGTAAAGTGCCCTTATTTTAAACAATGTATCGTTCTAAATGCTTAATCCCTATGTAAAAAAGTTATTTAAGCAAGAATAAGTTATTGAATAAAATGAGAAAAATTTATTTTAGCCGTAAATCGAAAATAATGGATCGAGCGAATCGGTCGATTGCGCCGAGACGCGCTATGATGCAACAGACGAGCGATTGGAACGCCCGAATATTTTCAAAGTCCCAACGTACCGATCAAGAGTAAAGTACCATTTTCCTACATTAGATTTCGTTCTAAATGCTTAATCCCTATGTAAAAACGTTAGTTAAGCAAGAATATCGTATTTTTAAAAAAATCTAATGATAGGATTTCCCAGAAAATTGAAAAAACCGAAAAATGTCAAGAGTAAAGTGCCATTTTCTGACATTAGATTTCGTTCTAAATGCTTAATCCCTATGTAGAAACGTTAGTTAAGCAAGAATATCGTATTTTTAAAAAAATCTAATGATAGGATTTTTCAGAAAATTGAAAAAACCGTAAAATGTCAAGAGTAAAGTGCCCTTATTTTAAACAATGTATCGTTCTAAATGCTTAATCCCTATGTAAAAAAGTTATTTAAGCAAGAATATGTTATTGAATAAAATGAGAAAAATTTATTTTAGCCGTAAATCGAAAATAATGGATCGAGCGAATCGGTCGATTGCGCCGAGACGCGCTATGATGCAACAGACGAGCGATTGGAACGCCCGAATATTTTCAAAGTCCCAACGTACCGATCAAGAGTAAAGTACCATTTTCCTACATTAGATTTCGTTCTAAATGCTTAATCCCTATGTAAAAACGTTAGTTAAGCAAGAATATCGTATTTTTAAAAAAATCTAATGATAGGATTTCCCAGAAAATTGAAAAAACCGAAAAATGTCAAGAGTAAAGTGCCATTTTCTGACATTAGATTTCGTTCTAAATGTTTAATCCCTATGTAGAAACGTTAGTTAAGCAAGAATATCGTATTTTTAAAAAAATCTAATGATAGGATTTTTCAGAAAATTGAAAAAACCGTAAAATGTCAAGAGTAAAGTGCCCTTATTTTAAACAATGTATCGTTCTAAATGCTTAACCCCTATGTAAAAAAGTTATTTTAGCAGGAATATGTTATTGAATAAAATGAGAAAAATTTATTTTAGCCGTAAATCGAAAATAATGGATCGAGCGAATCGGTCGATTGCGCCGAGACGCGCTATGATGCAACAGACGAGCGATTGGAACGCCCGAATATTTTCAAAGTCCCAACGTACCGATCAAGAGTAAAGTACCATTTTCCTACATTAGATTTCGTTCTAAATGCTTAATCCCTATGTAAAAACGTTAGTTAAGCAAGAATATCGTATTTTTAAAAAAATCTAATGATAGGATTTCCCAGAAAATTGAAAAAACCGAAAAATGTCAAGAGTAAAGTGCCATTTTCTGACATTAGATTTCGTTCTAAATGCTTAATCCCTATGTAGAAACGTTAGTTAAGCAAGAATATCGTATTTTTAAAAAAATCTAATGATAGGATTTTTCAGAAAATTGAAAAAACCGTAAAATGTCAAGAGTAAAGTGCCCTTATTTTAAACAATGTATCGTTCTAAATGCTTAATCCCTATGTAAAAAAGTTATTTTAGCAGGAATATGTTATTGAAAAAAATTAGAAAAATTTATTTTAGCCGTAAATCGAAAATAATGGGGACACCGGAGCTGTTCGAAGCGCCGAGCGCGCCGCGTACGCCCGAATATTTTCAAAGTCCCAACGTACCGATCAAGAGTAAAGTACCATTTTCCTACATTAGATTTCGTTCTAAATACTTAATCCCTATGTAAAAACGTTAGTTAAGCAAGAATATCGTATTTTTAAAAAAATCTAATGATAGGATTTTCCAGAAAATTGAAAAAACCGAAAAATGTCAAGAGTAAAGTGCCATTTTCTGACATTAGATTTCGTTCTAAATGCTTAATCCCTATGTAGAAACGTTAGTTAAGCAAGAATATCGTATTCTTAAAAAAATCTAATGATAGGATTTTTCAGAAAATTGAAAAAACCGTAAAATGTCAAGAGTAAAGTGCCCTTATTTTAAACAATGTATCGTTCTAAATGCTTAATCCCTATGTAAAAAAGTTATTTAAGCAAGAATATGTTATTGAATAAAATGAGAAAAATTTATTTTAGCCGTAAATCGAAAATAATGGATCGAGCGAATCGGTCGATTGCGCCGAGACGCGCTATGATGCAACAGACGAGCGATTGGAACGCCCGAATATTTTCAAAGTCCCAACGTACCGATCAAGAGTAAAGTACCATTTTCCTACATTAGATTTCGTTCTAAATGCTTAATCCCTATGTAAAAACGTTAGTTAAGCAAGAATATCGTATTTTTAAAAAAATCTAATGATAGGATTTCCCAGAAAATTGAAAAAACCGAAAAATGTCAAGAGTAAAGTGCCATTTTCTGACATTAGATTTCGTTCTAAATGCTTAATCCCTATGTAGAAACGTTAGTTAAGCAAGAATATCGTATTTTTAAAAAAATCTAATGATAGGATTTTTCAGAAAATTGAAAAAACCGTAAAATGTCAAGAGTAAAGTGCCCTTATTTTAAACAATGTATCGTTCTAAATGCTTAATCCCTATGTAAAAAAGTTATTTAAGCAAGAATATGTTATTGAATAAAATGAGAAAAATTTATTTTAGCCGTAAATCGAAAATAATGGATCGAGCGAATCGGTCGATTGCGCCGAGACGCGCTATGATGCAACAGACGAGCGATTGGAACGCCCGAATATTTTCAAAGTCCCAACGTACCGATCAAGAGTAAAGTACCATTTTCCTACATTAGATTTCGTTCTAAATGCTTAATCCCTATGTAAAAACGTTAGTTAAGCAAGAATATCGTATTTTTAAAAAAATCTAATGATAGGATTTCCCAGAAAATTGAAAAAACCGAAAAATGTCAAGAGTAAAGTGCCATTTTCTGACATTAGATTTCGTTCTAAATGTTTAATCCCTATGTAGAAACGTTAGTTAAGCAAGAATATCGTATTTTTAAAAAAATCTAATGATAGGATTTTTCAGAAAATTGAAAAAACCGTAAAATGTCAAGAGTAAAGTGCCCTTATTTTAAACAATGTATCGTTCTAAATGCTTAATCCCTATGTAAAAAAGTTATTTTAGCAGGAATATGTTATTGAATAAAATGAGAAAAATTTATTTTAGCCGTAAATCGAAAATAATGGATCGTGCGAATCGGTCGATTGCGCCGAGACGCGCTATGATGCAACAGACGAGCGATTGGAACGCCCGAATATTTTCAAAGTCCCAACGTACCGATCAAGAGTAAAGTACCATTTTCCTACATTAGATTTCGTTCTAAATGCTTAATCCCTATGTAAAAACGTTAGTTAAGCAAGAATATCGTATTTTTAAAAAAATCTAATGATAGGATTTCCCAGAAAATTGAAAAAACCGAAAAATGTCAAGAGTAAAGTGCCATTTTCTGACATTAGATTTCGTTCTAAATGCTTAATCCCTATGTAGAAACGTTAGTTAAGCAAGAATATCGTATTTTTAAAAAAATCTAATGATAGGATTTTTCAGAAAATTGAAAAAACCGTAAAATGTCAAGAGTAAAGTGCCCTTATTTTAAACAATGTATCGTTCTAAATGCTTAATCCCTATGTAAAAAAGTTATTTAAGCAGGAATATGTTATTGAATAAAATGAGAAAAATTTATTTTAGCCGTAAATCGAAAATAATGGATCGAGCGAATCGGTCGATTGCGCCGAGACGCGCTATGATGCAACAGACGAGCGATTGGAACGCCCGAATATTTTCTAAGTGCCAACGTACCGATCAAGAGTAAAGTACCATTTTCCTACATTAGATTTCGTTCTAAATGCTTAATCCCTATGTAAAAACGTTAGTTAAGCAAGAATATCGTATTTTTAAAAAAATCTAATGATAGGATTTCCCAGAAAATTGAAAAAACCGTAAAATGTCAAGAGTAAAGAGCCATTTTCTGACATTAGATTTCGTTCTAAATGCTTAATCCCTATGTAGAAACGTTAGTTAAGCAAGAATATCGTATTTTTAAAAAAATCTAATGATAGGATTTTTCAGAAAATTGAAAAAACCGTAAAATGTCAAGAGTAAAGTGCCCTTATTTTAAACAATGTATCGTTCTAAATGCTTAATCCCTATGTAAAAAAGTTATTTTAGCAGGAATATGTTATTGAAAAAAATTAGAAAAATTTATTTTAGCCGTAAATCGAAAATAATGGGGACACCGGAGCTGTTCGAAGCGCCGAGCGCGCCGCGTACGCCCGAATATTTTCAAAGTCCCAACGTACCGATCAAGAGTAAAGTACCATTTTCCTACATTAGATTTCGTTCTAAATACTTAATCCCTATGTAAAAACGTTAGTTAAGCAAGAATATCGTATTTTTAAAAAAATCTAATGATAGGATTTTCCAGAAAATTGAAAAAACCGAAAAATGTCAAGAGTAAAGTGCCATTTTCTGACATTAGATTTCGTTCTAAATGCTTAATCCCTATGTAGAAACGTTAGTTAAGCAAGAATATCGTATTCTTAAAAAAATCTAATGATAGGAGTTTTCAGAAAATTGAAAAAACCGTAAAATGTCAAGAGTAAAGTGCCCTTATTTTAAACAATGTATCGTTCTAAATGCTTAATCCCTATGTAAAAAAGTTATTTAAGCAAGAATATGTTATTGAATAAAATGAGAAAAATTTATTTTAGCCGTAAATCGAAAATAATGGATCGAGCGAATCGGTCGATTGCGCCGAGACGCGCTATGATGCAACAGACGAGCGATTGGAACGCCCGAATATTTTCAAAGTCCCAACGTACCGATCAAGAGTAAAGTACCATTTTCCTACATTAGATTTCGTTCTAAATGCTTAATCCCTATGTAAAAACGTTAGTTAAGCAAGAATATCGTATTTTTAAAAAAATCTAATGATAGGATTTCCCAGAAAATTGAAAAAACCGAAAAATGTCAAGAGTAAAGTGCCATTTTCTGACATTAGATTTCGTTCTAAATGTTTAACCCCTATGTAGAAACGTTAGTTAAGCAAGAATATCGTATCTTTAAAAAAATCTAATGATAGGATTTTTCAGAAAATTGAAAAAACCGTAAAATGTCAAGAGTAAAGTGCCCTTATTTTAAACAATGTATCGTTCTAAATGCTTAATCCCTATGTAAAAAAGTTATTTTAGCAGGAATATGTTATTGAAAAAAATTAGAAAAATTTATTTTAGCCGTAAATCGAAAATAATGGGGACACCGGAGCTGTTCGAAGCGCCGAGCGCGCCGCGTACGCCCGAATATTTTCAAAGTCCCAACGTACCGATCAAGAGTAAAGTACCATTTTCCTACATTAGATTTCGTTCTAAATGCTTAATCCCTATGTAAAAACGTTAGTTAAGCAAGAATATCGTATTTTTAAAAAAATCTAATGATAGGATTTCCCAGAAAATTGAAAAAACCGAAAAATGTCAAGAGTAAAGTGCCATTTTCTGACATTAGATTTCGTTCTAAATGCTTAATCCCTATGTAGAAACGTTAGTTAAGCAAGAATATCGTATTCTTAAAAAAATCTAATGATAGGATTTTTCAGAAAATTGAAAAAACCGTAAAATGTCAAGAGTAAAGTGCCCTTATTTTAAACAATGTATCGTTCTAAATGCTTAATCCCTATGTAAAAAAGTTATTTAAGCAGGAATATGTTATTGAATAAAATGAGAAAAATTTATTTTAGCCGTAAATCGAAAATAATGGATCGAGCGAATCGGTCGATTGCGCCGAGACGCGCTATGATGCAACAGACGAGCGATTGGAACGCCCGAATATTTTCAAAGTCCCAACGTACCGATCAAGAGTAAAGTACCATTTTCCTACATTAGATTTCGTTCTAAATGCTTAATCCCTATGTAAAAACGTTAGTTAAGCAAGAATATCGTATTTTTAAAAAAATCTAATGATAGGATTTCCCAGAAAATTGAAAAAACCGAAAAATGTCAAGAGTAAAGTGCCATTTTCTGACATTAGATTTCGTTCTAAATGCTTAATCCCTATGTAGAAACGTTAGTTAAGCAAGAATATCGTATTTTTAAAAAAATCTAATGATAGGATTTTTCAGAAAATTGAAAAAACCGTAAAATGTCAAGAGTAAAGTGCCCTTATTTTAAACAATGTATCGTTCTAAATGCTTAATCCCTATGTAAAAAAGTTATTTAAGCAAGAATATGTTATTGAATAAAATGAGAAAAATTTATTTTAGCCGTAAATCGAAAATAATGGATCGAGCGAATCGGTCGATTGCGCCGAGACGCGCTATGATGCAACAGACGAGCGATTGGAACGCCCGAATATTTTCAAAGTCCCAACGTACCGATCAAGAGTAAAGTACCATTTTCCTACATTAGATTTCGTTCTAAATGCTTAATCCCTATGTAAAAACGTTAGTTAAGCAAGAATATCGTATTTTTAAAAAAATCTAATGATAGGATTTCCCAGAAAATTGAAAAAACCGAAAAATGTCAAGAGTAAAGTGCCATTTTCTGACATTAGATTTCGTTCTAAATGTTTAATCCCTATGTAGAAACGTTAGTTAAGCAAGAATATCGTATTTTTAAAAAAATCTAATGATAGGATTTTTCAGAAAATTGAAAAAACCGTAAAATGTCAAGAGTAAAGTGCCCTTATTTTAAACAATGTATCGTTCTAAATGCTTAATCCCTATGTAAAAAAGTTATTTTAGCAGGAATATGTTATTGAATAAAATGAGAAAAATTTATTTTAGCCGTAAATCGAAAATAATGGATCGAGCGAATCGGTCGATTGCGCCGAGACGCGCTATGATGCAACAGACGAGCGATTGGAACGCCCGAATATTTTCAAAGTCCCAACGTACCGATCAAGAGTAAAGTACCATTTTCCTACATTAGATTTCGTTCTAAATGCTTAATCCCTATGTAAAAACGTTAGTTAAGCAAGAATATCGTATTTTTAAAAAAATCTAATGATAGGATTTCCCAGAAAATTGAAAAAACCGAAAAATGTCAAGAGTAAAGTGCCATTTTCTGACATTAGATTTCGTTCTAAATGCTTAATCCCTATGTAGAAACGTTAGTTAAGCAAGAATATCGTATTTTTAAAAAAATCTAATGATAGGATTTTTCAGAAAATTGAAAAAACCGTAAAATGTCAAGAGTAAAGTGCCCTTATTTTAAACAATGTATCGTTCTAAATGCTTAATCCCTATGTAAAAAAGTTATTTTAGCAGGAATATGTTATTGAAAAAAATTAGAAAAATTTATTTTAGCCGTAAATCGAAAATAATGGATCGAGCGAATCGGTCGATTGCGCCGAGACGCGCTATGATGCAACAGACGAGCGATTGGAACGCCCGAATATTTTCAAAGTCCCAACGTACCGATCAAGAGTAAAGTACCATTTTCCTACATTAGATTTCGTTCTAAATGCTTAATCCCTATGTAAAAACGTTAGTTAAGCAAGAATATCGTATTTTTAAAAAAATCTAATGATAGGATTTCCCAGAAAATTGAAAAAACCGAAAAATGTCAAGAGTAAAGTGCCATTTTCTGACATTAGATTTCGTTCTAAATGTTTAACCCCTATGTAGAAACGTTAGTTAAGCAAGAATATCGTATCTTTAAAAAAATCTAATGATAGGATTTTTCAGAAAATTGAAAAAACCGTAAAATGTCAAGAGTAAAGTGCCCTTATTTTAAACAATGTATCGTTCTAAATGCTTAATCCCTATGTAAAAAAGTTATTTTAGCAGGAATATGTTATTGAAAAAAATTAGAAAAATTTATTTTAGCCGTAAATCGAAAATAATGGGGACACCGGAGCTGTTCGAAGCGCCGAGCGCGCCGCGTACGCCCGAATATTTTCAAAGTCCCAACGTACCGATCAAGAGTAAAGTACCATTTTCCTACATTAGATTTCGTTCTAAATGCTTAATCCCTATGTAAAAACGTTAGTTAAGCAAGAATATCGTATTTTTAAAAAAATCTAATGATAGGATTTCCCAGAAAATTGAAAAAACCGAAAAATGTCAAGAGTAAAGTGCCATTTTCTGACATTAGATTTCGTTCTAAATGCTTAATCCCTATGTAGAAACGTTAGTTAAGCAAGAATATCGTATTCTTAAAAAAATCTAATGATAGGATTTTTCAGAAAATTGAAAAAACCGTAAAATGTCAAGAGTAAAGTGCCCTTATTTTAAACAATGTATCGTTCTAAATGCTTAATCCCTATGTAAAAAAGTTATTTAAGCAGGAATATGTTATTGAATAAAATGAGAAAAATTTATTTTAGCCGTAAATCGAAAATAATGGATCGAGCGAATCGGTCGATTGCGCCGAGACGCGCTATGATGCAACAGACGAGCGATTGGAACGCCCGAATATTTTCAAAGTCCCAACGTACCGATCAAGAGTAAAGTACCATTTTCCTACATTAGATTTCGTTCTAAATGCTTAATCCCTATGTAAAAACGTTAGTTAAGCAAGAATATCGTATTTTTAAAAAAATCTAATGATAGGATTTCCCAGAAAATTGAAAAAACCGAAAAATGTCAAGAGTAAAGTGCCATTTTCTGACATTAGATTTCGTTCTAAATGCTTAATCCCTATGTAGAAACGTTAGTTAAGCAAGAATATCGTATTTTTAAAAAAATCTAATGATAGGATTTTTCAGAAAATTGAAAAAACCGTAAAATGTCAAGAGTAAAGTGCCCTTATTTTAAACAATGTATCGTTCTAAATGCTTAATCCCTATGTAAAAAAGTTATTTAAGCAAGAATATGTTATTGAATAAAATGAGAAAAATTTATTTTAGCCGTAAATCGAAAATAATGGATCGAGCGAATCGGTCGATTGCGCCGAGACGCGCTATGATGCAACAGACGAGCGATTGGAACGCCCGAATATTTTCAAAGTCCCAACGTACCGATCAAGAGTAAAGTACCATTTTCCTACATTAGATTTCGTTCTAAATGCTTAATCCCTATGTAAAAACGTTAGTTAAGCAAGAATATCGTATTTTTAAAAAAATCTAATGATAGGATTTCCCAGAAAATTGAAAAAACCGAAAAATGTCAAGAGTAAAGTGCCATTTTCTGACATTAGATTTCGTTCTAAATGTTTAATCCCTATGTAGAAACGTTAGTTAAGCAAGAATATCGTATTCTTAAAAAAATCTAATGATAGGAGTTTTCAGAAAATTGAAAAAACCGTAAAATGTCAAGAGTAAAGTGCCCTTATTTTAAACAATGTATCGTTCTAAATGCTTAATCCCTATGTAAAAAAGTTATTTAAGCAAGAATATGTTATTGAATAAAATGAGAAAAATTTATTTTAGCCGTAAATCGAAAATAATGGATCGAGCGAATCGGTCGATTGCGCCGAGACGCGCTATGATGCAACAGACGAGCGATTGGAACGCCCGAATATTTTCAAAGTCCCAACGTACCGATCAAGAGTAAAGTACCATTTTCCTACATTAGATTTCGTTCTAAATGCTTAATCCCTATGTAAAAACGTTAGTTAAGCAAGAATATCGTATTTTTAAAAAAATCTAATGATAGGATTTCCCAGAAAATTGAAAAAACCGAAAAATGTCAAGAGTAAAGTGCCATTTTCTGACATTAGATTTCGTTCTAAATGCTTAATCCCTATGTAGAAACGTTAGTTAAGCAAGAATATCGTATTCTTAAAAAAATCTAATGATAGGATTTTTCAGAAAATTGAAAAAACCGTAAAATGTCAAGAGTAAAGTGCCCTTATTTTAAACAATGTATCGTTCTAAATGCTTAATCCCTATGTAAAAAAGTTATTTAAGCAGGAATATGTTATTGAATAAAATGAGAAAAATTTATTTTAGCCGTAAATCGAAAATAATGGATCGAGCGAATCGGTCGATTGCGCCGAGACGCGCTATGATGCAACAGACGAGCGATTGGAACGCCCGAATATTTTCAAAGTCCCAACGTACCGATCAAGAGTAAAGTACCATTTTCCTACATTAGATTTCGTTCTAAATGCTTAATCCCTATGTAAAAACGTTAGTTAAGCAAGAATATCGTATTTTTAAAAAAATCTAATGATAGGATTTCCCAGAAAATTGAAAAAACCGAAAAATGTCAAGAGTAAAGTGCCATTTTCTGACATTAGATTTCGTTCTAAATGCTTAATCCCTATGTAGAAACGTTAGTTAAGCAAGAATATCGTATTTTTAAAAAAATCTAATGATAGGATTTTTCAGAAAATTGAAAAAACCGTAAAATGTCAAGAGTAAAGTGCCCTTATTTTAAACAATGTATCGTTCTAAATGCTTAATCCCTATGTAAAAAAGTTATTTAAGCAAGAATATGTTATTGAATAAAATGAGAAAAATTTATTTTAGCCGTAAATCGAAAATAATGGATCGAGCGAATCGGTCGATTGCGCCGAGACGCGCTATGATGCAACAGACGAGCGATTGGAACGCCCGAATATTTTCAAAGTCCCAACGTACCGATCAAGAGTAAAGTACCATTTTCCTACATTAGATTTCGTTCTAAATGCTTAATCCCTATGTAAAAACGTTAGTTAAGCAAGAATATCGTATTTTTAAAAAAATCTAATGATAGGATTTCCCAGAAAATTGAAAAAACCGAAAAATGTCAAGAGTAAAGTGCCATTTTCTGACATTAGATTTCGTTCTAAATGTTTAATCCCTATGTAGAAACGTTAGTTAAGCAAGAATATCGTATTTTTAAAAAAATCTAATGATAGGATTTTTCAGAAAATTGAAAAAACCGTAAAATGTCAAGAGTAAAGTGCCCTTATTTTAAACAATGTATCGTTCTAAATGCTTAATCCCTATGTAAAAAAGTTATTTTAGCAGGAATATGTTATTGAATAAAATGAGAAAAATTTATTTTAGCCGTAAATCGAAAATAATGGATCGAGCGAATCGGTCGATTGCGCCGAGACGCGCTATGATGCAACAGACGAGCGATTGGAACGCCCGAATATTTTCAAAGTCCCAACGTACCGATCAAGAGTAAAGTACCATTTTCCTACATTAGATTTCGTTCTAAATGCTTAATCCCTATGTAAAAACGTTAGTTAAGCAAGAATATCGTATTTTTAAAAAAATCTAATGATAGGATTTCCCAGAAAATTGAAAAAACCGAAAAATGTCAAGAGTAAAGTGCCATTTTCTGACATTAGATTTCGTTCTAAATGCTTAATCCCTATGTAGAAACGTTAGTTAAGCAAGAATATCGTATTTTTAAAAAAATCTAATGATAGGATTTTTCAGAAAATTGAAAAAACCGTAAAATGTCAAGAGTAAAGTGCCCTTATTTTAAACAATGTATCGTTCTAAATGCTTAATCCCTATGTAAAAAAGTTATTTTAGCAGGAATATGTTATTGAAAAAAATTAGAAAAATTTATTTTAGCCGTAAATCGAAAATAATGGGGACACCGGAGCTGTTCGAAGCGCCGAGCGCGCCGCGTACGCCCGAATATTTTCAAAGTCCCAACGTACCGATCAAGAGTAAAGTACCATTTTCCTACATTAGATTTCGTTCTAAATACTTAATCCCTATGTAAAAACGTTAGTTAAGCAAGAATATCGTATTTTTAAAAAAATCTAATGATAGGATTTTCCAGAAAATTGAAAAAACCGAAAAATGTCAAGAGTAAAGTGCCATTTTCTGACATTAGATTTCGTTCTAAATGCTTAATCCCTATGTAGAAACGTTAGTTAAGCAAGAATATCGTATTCTTAAAAAAATCTAATGATAGGATTTTTCAGAAAATTGAAAAAACCGTAAAATGTCAAGAGTAAAGTGCCCTTATTTTAAACAATGTATCGTTCTAAATGCTTAATCCCTATGTAAAAAAGTTATTTAAGCAAGAATATGTTATTGAATAAAATGAGAAAAATTTATTTTAGCCGTAAATCGAAAATAATGGATCGAGCGAATCGGTCGATTGCGCCGAGACGCGCTATGATGCAACAGACGAGCGATTGGAACGCCCGAATATTTTCAAAGTCCCAACGTACCGATCAAGAGTAAAGTACCATTTTCCTACATTAGATTTCGTTCTAAATGCTTAATCCCTATGTAAAAACGTTAGTTAAGCAAGAATATCGTATTTTTAAAAAAATCTAATGATAGGATTTCCCAGAAAATTGAAAAAACCGAAAAATGTCAAGAGTAAAGTGCCATTTTCTGACATTAGATTTCGTTCTAAATGCTTAATCCCTATGTAGAAACGTTAGTTAAGCAAGAATATCGTATTTTTAAAAAAATCTAATGATAGGATTTTTCAGAAAATTGAAAAAACCGTAAAATGTCAAGAGTAAAGTGCCCTTATTTTAAACAATGTATCGTTCTAAATGCTTAATCCCTATGTAAAAAAGTTATTTAAGCAAGAATATGTTATTGAATAAAATGAGAAAAATTTATTTTAGCCGTAAATCGAAAATAATGGATCGAGCGAATCGGTCGATTGCGCCGAGACGCGCTATGATGCAACAGACGAGCGATTGGAACGCCCGAATATTTTCAAAGTCCCAACGTACCGATCAAGAGTAAAGTACCATTTTCCTACATTAGATTTCGTTCTAAATGCTTAATCCCTATGTAAAAACGTTAGTTAAGCAAGAATATCGTATTTTTAAAAAAATCTAATGATAGGATTTCCCAGAAAATTGAAAAAACCGAAAAATGTCAAGAGTAAAGTGCCATTTTCTGACATTAGATTTCGTTCTAAATGTTTAATCCCTATGTAGAAACGTTAGTTAAGCAAGAATATCGTATTTTTAAAAAAATCTAATGATAGGATTTTTCAGAAAATTGAAAAAACCGTAAAATGTCAAGAGTAAAGTGCCCTTATTTTAAACAATGTATCGTTCTAAATGCTTAATCCCTATGTAAAAAAGTTATTTTAGCAGGAATATGTTATTGAATAAAATGAGAAAAATTTATTTTAGCCGTAAATCGAAAATAATGGATCGTGCGAATCGGTCGATTGCGCCGAGACGCGCTATGATGCAACAGACGAGCGATTGGAACGCCCGAATATTTTCAAAGTCCCAACGTACCGATCAAGAGTAAAGTACCATTTTCCTACATTAGATTTCGTTCTAAATGCTTAATCCCTATGTAAAAACGTTAGTTAAGCAAGAATATCGTATTTTTAAAAAAATCTAATGATAGGATTTCCCAGAAAATTGAAAAAACCGAAAAATGTCAAGAGTAAAGTGCCATTTTCTGACATTAGATTTCGTTCTAAATGCTTAATCCCTATGTAGAAACGTTAGTTAAGCAAGAATATCGTATTTTTAAAAAAATCTAATGATAGGATTTTTCAGAAAATTGAAAAAACCGTAAAATGTCAAGAGTAAAGTGCCCTTATTTTAAACAATGTATCGTTCTAAATGCTTAATCCCTATGTAAAAAAGTTATTTAAGCAGGAATATGTTATTGAATAAAATGAGAAAAATTTATTTTAGCCGTAAATCGAAAATAATGGATCGAGCGAATCGGTCGATTGCGCCGAGACGCGCTATGATGCAACAGACGAGCGATTGGAACGCCCGAATATTTTCTAAGTGCCAACGTACCGATCAAGAGTAAAGTACCATTTTCCTACATTAGATTTCGTTCTAAATGCTTAATCCCTATGTAAAAACGTTAGTTAAGCAAGAATATCGTATTTTTAAAAAAATCTAATGATAGGATTTCCCAGAAAATTGAAAAAACCGTAAAATGTCAAGAGTAAAGTGCCATTTTCTGACATTAGATTTCGTTCTAAATGCTTAATCCCTATGTAGAAACGTTAGTTAAGCAAGAATATCGTATCTTTAAAAAAATCTAATGATAGGATTTTTCAGAAAATTGAAAAAACCGTAAAATGTCAAGAGTAAAGTGCCCTTATTTTAAACAATGTATCGTTCTAAATGCTTAATCCCTATGTAAAAAAGTTATTTTAGCAGGAATATGTTATTGAAAAAAATTAGAAAAATTTATTTTAGCCGTAAATCGAAAATAATGGGGACACCGGAGCTGTTCGAAGCGCCGAGCGCGCCGCGTACGCCCGAATATTTTCAAAGTCCCAACGTACCGATCAAGAGTAAAGTACCATTTTCCTACATTAGATTTCGTTCTAAATGCTTAATCCCTATGTAAAAACGTTAGTTAAGCAAGAATATCGTATTTTTAAAAAAATCTAATGATAGGATTTCCCAGAAAATTGAAAAAACCGAAAAATGTCAAGAGTAAAGTGCCATTTTCTGACATTAGATTTCGTTCTAAATGCTTAATCCCTATGTAGAAACGTTAGTTAAGCAAGAATATCGTATTCTTAAAAAAATCTAATGATAGGATTTTTCAGAAAATTGAAAAAACCGTAAAATGTCAAGAGTAAAGTGCCCTTATTTTAAACAATGTATCGTTCTAAATGCTTAATCCCTATGTAAAAAAGTTATTTAAGCAAGAATATGTTATTGAATAAAATGAGAAAAATTTATTTTAGCCGTAAATCGAAAATAATGGATCGAGCGAATCGGTCGATTGCGCCGAGACGCGCTATGATGCAACAGACGAGCGATTGGAACGCCCGAATATTTTCAAAGTCCCAACGTACCGATCAAGAGTAAAGTACCATTTTCCTACATTAGATTTCGTTCTAAATGCTTAATCCCTATGTAAAAACGTTAGTTAAGCAAGAATATCGTATTTTTAAAAAAATCTAATGATAGGATTTCCCAGAAAATTGAAAAAACCGAAAAATGTCAAGAGTAAAGTGCCATTTTCTGACATTAGATTTCGTTCTAAATGCTTAATCCCTATGTAGAAACGTTAGTTAAGCAAGAATATCGTATTTTTAAAAAAATCTAATGATAGGATTTTTCAGAAAATTGAAAAAACCGTAAAATGTCAAGAGTAAAGTGCCCTTATTTTAAACAATGTATCGTTCTAAATGCTTAATCCCTATGTAAAAAAGTTATTTTAGCAGGAATATGTTATTGAAAAAAATTAGAAAAATTTATTTTAGCCGTAAATCGAAAATAATGGGGACACCGGAGCTGTTCGAAGCGCCGAGCGCGCCGCGTACGCCCGAATATTTTCAAAGTCCCAACGTACCGATCAAGAGTAAAGTACCATTTTCCTACATTAGATTTCGTTCTAAATGCTTAATCCCTATGTAAAAACGTTAGTTAAGCAAGAATATCGTATTTTTAAAAAAATCTAATGATAGGATTTCCCAGAAAATTGAAAAAACCGAAAAATGTCAAGAGTAAAGTGCCATTTTCTGACATTAGATTTCGTTCTAAATGATTAATCCCTATGTAGAAACGTTAGTTAAGCAAGAATATCGTATTTTTAAAAAAATCTAATGATAGGATTTTTCAGAAAATTGAAAAAACCGTAAAATGTCAAGAGTAAAGTGCCCTTATTTTAAACAATGTATCGTTCTAAATGCTTAATCCCTATGTAAAAAAGTTATTTTAGCAGGAATATGTTATTGAATAAAATGAGAAAAATTTATTTTAGCCGTAAATCGAAAATAATGGATCGAGCGAATCGGTCGATTGCGCCGAGACGCGCTATGATGCAACAGACGAGCGATTGGAACGCCCGAATATTTTCAAAGTCCCAACGTACCGATCAAGAGTAAAGTACCATTTTCCTACATTAGATTTCGTTCTAAATGCTTAATCCCTATGTAAAAACGTTAGTTAAGCAAGAATATCGTATTTTTAAAAAAATCTAATGATAGGATTTCCCAGAAAATTGAAAAAACCGAAAAATGTCAAGAGTAAAGTGCCATTTTCTGACATTAGATTTCGTTCTAAATGCTTAATCCCTATGTAGAAACGTTAGTTAAGCAAGAATATCGTATTTTTAAAAAAATCTAATGATAGGATTTTTCAGAAAATTGAAAAAACCGTAAAATGTCAAGAGTAAAGTGCCCTTATTTTAAACAATGTATCGTTCTAAATGCTTAATCCCTATGTAAAAAAGTTATTTTAGCAGGAATATGTTATTGAAAAAAATTAGAAAAATTTATTTTAGCCGTAAATCGAAAATAATGGGGACACCGGAGCTGTTCGAAGCGCCGAGCGCGCCGCGTACGCCCGAATATTTTCAAAGTCCCAACGTACCGATCAAGAGTAAAGTACCATTTTCCTACATTAGATTTCGTTCTAAATACTTAATCCCTATGTAAAAACGTTAGTTAAGCAAGAATATCGTATTTTTAAAAAAATCTAATGATAGGATTTTCCAGAAAATTGAAAAAACCGAAAAATGTCAAGAGTAAAGTGCCATTTTCTGACATTAGATTTCGTTCTAAATGCTTAATCCCTATGTAGAAACGTTAGTTAAGCAAGAATATCGTATTCTTAAAAAAATCTAATGATAGGATTTTTCAGAAAATTGAAAAAACCGTAAAATGTCAAGAGTAAAGTGCCCTTATTTTAAACAATGTATCGTTCTAAATGCTTAATCCCTATGTAAAAAAGTTATTTTAGCAGGAATATGTTATTGAATAAAATGAGAAAAATTTATTTTAGCCGTAAATCGAAAATAATGGATCGAGCGAATCGGTCGATTGCGCCGAGACGCGCTATGATGCAACAGACGAGCGATTGGAACGCCCGAATATTTTCAAAGTCCCAACGTACCGATCAAGAGTAAAGTACCATTTTCCTACATTAGATTTCGTTCTAAATGCTTAATCCCTATGTAAAAACGTTAGTTAAGCAAGAATATCGTATTTTTAAAAAAATCTAATGATAGGATTTCCCAGAAAATTGAAAAAACCGAAAAATGTCAAGAGTAAAGTGCCATTTTCTGACATTAGATTTCGTTCTAAATGCTTAATCCCTATGTAGAAACGTTAGTTAAGCAAGAATATCGTATTCTTAAAAAAATCTAATGATAGGATTTTTCAGAAAATTGAAAAAACCGTAAAATGTCAAGAGTAAAGTGCCCTTATTTTAAACAATGTATCGTTCTAAATGCTTAATCCCTATGTAAAAAAGTTATTTAAGCAAGAATATGTTATTGAATAAAATGAGAAAAATTTATTTTAGCCGTAAATCGTAAATAATGGATCGAGCGAATCGGTCGATTGCGCCGAGACGCGCTATGATGCAACAGACGAGCGATTGGAACGCCCGAATATTTTCAAAGTCCCAACGTACCGATCAAGAGTAAAGTACCATTTTCCTACATTAGATTTCGTTCTAAATGCTTAATCCCTATGTAAAAACGTTAGTTAAGCAAGAATATCGTATTTTTAAAAAAATCTAATGATAGGATTTCCCAGAAAATTGAAAAAACCGAAAAATGTCAAGAGTAAAGTGCCATTTTCTGACATTAGATTTCGTTCTAAATGCTTAATCCCTATGTAGAAACGTTAGTTAAGCAAGAATATCGTATTTTTAAAAAAATCTAATGATAGGATTTTTCAGAAAATTGAAAAAACCGTAAAATGTCAAGAGTAAAGTGCCCTTATTTTAAACAATGTATCGTTCTAAATGCTTAATCCCTATGTAAAAAAGTTATTTTAGCAGGAATATGTTATTGAAAAAAATTAGAAAAATTTATTTTAGCCGTAAATCGAAAATAATGGGGACACCGGAGCTGTTCGAAGCGCCGAGCGCGCCGCGTACGCTCGAATATTTTCAAAGTCCCAACGTACCGATCAAGAGTAAAGTACCATTTTCCTACATTAGATTTCGTTCTAAATGCTTAATCCCTATGTAAAAACGTTAGTTAAGCAAGAATATCGTATTTTTAAAAAAATCTAATGATAGGATTTCCCAGAAAATTGAAAAAACCGAAAAATGTCAAGAGTAAAGTGCCATTTTCTGACATTAGATTTCGTTCTAAATGCTTAATCCCTATGTAGAAACGTTAGTTAAGCAAGAATATCGTATTTTTAAAAAAATCTAATGATAGGATTTCCCAGAAAATTGAAAAAACCGTAAAATGTCAAGAGTAAAGTGCCATTTTCTGACATTAGATTTCGTTCTAAATGCTTAATCCCTATGTAGAAACGTTAGTTAAGCAAGAATATCGTATTTTTAAAAAAATCTAATGATAGGATTTCCCAGAAAATTGAAAAAACCGTAAAATGTCAAGAGTAAAGTGCCCTTATTTTAAACAATGTATCGTTCTAAATGCTTAATCCCTATGTAAAAAAGTTATTTTAGCAGGAATATGTTATTGAAAAAAATTAGAAAAATTTATTTTAGCCGTAAATCGAAAATAATGGGGACACCGGAGCTGTTCGAAGCGCCGAGCGCGCCGCGTACGCCCGAATATTTTCAAAGTCCCAACGTACCGATCAAGAGTAAAGTACCATTTTCCTACATTAGATTTCGTTCTAAATACTTAATCCCTATGTAAAAACGTTAGTTAAGCAAGAATATCGTATTTTTAAAAAAATCTAATGATAGGATTTTCCAGAAAATTGAAAAAACCGAAAAATGTCAAGAGTAAAGTGCCATTTTCTGACATTAGATTTCGTTCTAAATGCTTAATCCCTATGTAGAAACGTTAGTTAAGCAAGAATATCGTATTCTTAAAAAAATCTAATGATAGGATTTTTCAGAAAATTGAAAAAACCGTAAAATGTCAAGAGTAAAGTGCCCTTATTTTAAACAATGTATCGTTCTAAATGCTTAATCCCTATGTAAAAAAGTTATTTAAGCAAGAATATGTTATTGAATAAAATGAGAAAAATTTATTTTAGCCGTAAATCGAAAATAATGGATCGAGCGAATCGGTCGATTGCGCCGAGACGCGCTATGATGCAACAGACGAGCGATTGGAACGCCCGAATATTTTCAAAGTCCCAACGTACCGATCAAGAGTAAAGTACCATTTTCCTACATTAGATTTCGTTCTAAATGCTTAATCCCTATGTAAAAACGTTAGTTAAGCAAGAATATCGTATTTTTAAAAAAATCTAATGATAGGATTTCCCAGAAAATTGAAAAAACCGAAAAATGTCAAGAGTAAAGTGCCATTTTCTGACATTAGATTTCGTTCTAAATGCTTAATCCCTATGTAGAAACGTTAGTTAAGCAAGAATATCGTATTTTTAAAAAAATCTAATGATAGGATTTTTCAGAAAATTGAAAAAACCGTAAAATGTCAAGAGTAAAGTGCCCTTATTTTAAACAATGTATCGTTCTAAATGCTTAATCCCTATGTAAAAAAGTTATTTAAGCAAGAATATGTTATTGAATAAAATGAGAAAAATTTATTTTAGCCGTAAATCGAAAATAATGGATCGAGCGAATCGGTCGATTGCGCCGAGACGCGCTATGATGCAACAGACGAGCGATTGGAACGCCCGAATATTTTCAAAGTCCCAACGTACCGATCAAGAGTAAAGTACCATTTTCCTACATTAGATTTCGTTCTAAATGCTTAATCCCTATGTAAAAACGTTAGTTAAGCAAGAATATCGTATTTTTAAAAAAATCTAATGATAGGATTTCCCAGAAAATTGAAAAAACCGAAAAATGTCAAGAGTAAAGTGCCATTTTCTGACATTAGATTTCGTTCTAAATGTTTAATCCCTATGTAGAAACGTTAGTTAAGCAAGAATATCGTATTTTTAAAAAAATCTAATGATAGGATTTTTCAGAAAATTGAAAAAACCGTAAAATGTCAAGAGTAAAGTGCCCTTATTTTAAACAATGTATCGTTCTAAATGCTTAATCCCTATGTAAAAAAGTTATTTTAGCAGGAATATGTTATTGAATAAAATGAGAAAAATTTATTTTAGCCGTAAATCGAAAATAATGGATCGAGCGAATCGGTCGATTGCGCCGAGACGCGCTATGATGCAACAGACGAGCGATTGGAACGCCCGAATATTTTCAAAGTCCCAACGTACCGATCAAGAGTAAAGTACCATTTTCCTACATTAGATTTCGTTCTAAATGCTTAATCCCTATGTAAAAACGTTAGTTAAGCAAGAATATCGTATTTTTAAAAAAATCTAATGATAGGATTTCCCAGAAAATTGAAAAAACCGAAAAATGTCAAGAGTAAAGTGCCATTTTCTGACATTAGATTTCGTTCTAAATGCTTAATCCCTATGTAGAAACGTTAGTTAAGCAAGAATATCGTATTTTTAAAAAAATCTAATGATAGGATTTTTCAGAAAATTGAAAAAACCGTAAAATGTCAAGAGTAAAGTGCCCTTATTTTAAACAATGTATCGTTCTAAATGCTTAATCCCTATGTAAAAAAGTTATTTAAGCAGGAATATGTTATTGAATAAAATGAGAAAAATTTATTTTAGCCGTAAATCGAAAATAATGGATCGAGCGAATCGGTCGATTGCGCCGAGACGCGCTATGATGCAACAGACGAGCGATTGGAACGCCCGAATATTTTCTAAGTGCCAACGTACCGATCAAGAGTAAAGTACCATTTTCCTACATTAGATTTCGTTCTAAATGCTTAATCCCTATGTAAAAACGTTAGTTAAGCAAGAATATCGTATTTTTAAAAAAATCTAATGATAGGATTTCCCAGAAAATTGAAAAAACCGTAAAATGTCAAGAGTAAAGAGCCATTTTCTGACATTAGATTTCGTTCTAAATGCTTAATCCCTATGTAGAAACGTTAGTTAAGCAAGAATATCGTATTTTTAAAAAAATCTAATGATAGGATTTTTCAGAAAATTGAAAAAACCGTAAAATGTCAAGAGTAAAGTGCCCTTATTTTAAACAATGTATCGTTCTAAATGCTTAATCCCTATGTAAAAAAGTTATTTTAGCAGGAATATGTTATTGAAAAAAATTAGAAAAATTTATTTTAGCCGTAAATCGAAAATAATGGGGACACCGGAGCTGTTCGAAGCGCCGAGCGCGCCGCGTACGCCCGAATATTTTCAAAGTCCCAACGTACCGATCAAGAGTAAAGTACCATTTTCCTACATTAGATTTCGTTCTAAATACTTAGTCCCTATGTAAAAACGTTAGTTAAGCAAGAATATCGTATTTTTAAAAAAATCTAATGATAGGATTTTCCAGAAAATTGAAAAAACCGAAAAATGTCAAGAGTAAAGTGCCATTTTCTGACATTAGATTTCGTTCTAAATGCTTAATCCCTATGTAGAAACGTTAGTTAAGCAAGAATATCGTATTCTTAAAAAAATCTAATGATAGGAGTTTTCAGAAAATTGAAAAAACCGTAAAATGTCAAGAGTAAAGTGCCCTTATTTTAAACAATGTATCGTTCTAAATGCTTAATCCCTATGTAAAAAAGTTATTTAAGCAAGAATATGTTATTGAATAAAATGAGAAAAATTTATTTTAGCCGTAAATCGAAAATAATGGATCGAGCGAATCGGTCGATTGCGCCGAGACGCGCTATGATGCAACAGACGAGCGATTGGAACGCCCGAATATTTTCAAAGTCCCAACGTACCGATCAAGAGTAAAGTACCATTTTCCTACATTAGATTTCGTTCTAAATGCTTAATCCCTATGTAAAAACGTTAGTTAAGCAAGAATATCGTATTTTTAAAAAAATCTAATGATAGGATTTCCCAGAAAATTGAAAAAACCGAAAAATGTCAAGAGTAAAGTGCCATTTTCTGACATTAGATTTCGTTCTAAATGCTTAATCCCTATGTAGAAACGTTAGTTAAGCAAGAATATCGTATTCTTAAAAAAATCTAATGATAGGATTTTTCAGAAAATTGAAAAAACCGTAAAATGTCAAGAGTAAAGTGCCCTTATTTTAAACAATGTATCGTTCTAAATGCTTAATCCCTATGTAAAAAAGTTATTTTAGCAGGAATATGTTATTGAATAAAATGAGAAAAATTTATTTTAGCCGTAAATCGAAAATAATGGATCGAGCGAATCGGTCGATTGCGCCGAGACGCGCTATGATGCAACAGACGAGCGATTGGAACGCCCGAATATTTTCAAAGTCCCAACGTACCGATCAAGAGTAAAGTACCATTTTCCTACATTAGATTTCGTTCTAAATGCTTAATCCCTATGTAAAAACGTTAGTTAAGCAAGAATATCGTATTTTTAAAAAAATCTAATGATAGGATTTCCCAGAAAATTGAAAAAACCGAAAAATGTCAAGAGTAAAGTGCCATTTTCTGACATTAGATTTCGTTCTAAATGTTTAATCCCTATGTAGAAACGTTAGTTAAGCAAGAATATCGTATTTTTAAAAAAATCTAATGATAGGATTTTTCAGAAAATTGAAAAAACCGTAAAATGTCAAGAGTAAAGTGCCCTTATTTTAAACAATGTATCGTTCTAAATGCTTAATCCCTATGTAAAAAAGTTATTTTAGCAGGAATATGTTATTGAATAAAATGAGAAAAATTTATTTTAGCCGTAAATCGAAAATAATGGATCGAGCGAATCGGTCGATTGCGCCGAGACGCGCTATGATGCAACAGACGAGCGATTGGAACGCCCGAATATTTTCAAAGTCCCAACGTACCGATCAAGAGTAAAGTACCATTTTCCTACATTAGATTTCGTTCTAAATGCTTAATCCCTATGTAAAAACGTTAGTTAAGCAAGAATATCGTATTTTTAAAAAAATCTAATGATAGGATTTCCCAGAAAATTGAAAAAACCGAAAAATGTCAAGAGTAAAGTGCCATTTTCTGACATTAGATTTCGTTCTAAATGCTTAATCCCTATGTAGAAACGTTAGTTAAGCAAGAATATCGTATTTTTAAAAAAATCTAATGATAGGATTTTTCAGAAAATTGAAAAAACCGTAAAATGTCAAGAGTAAAGTGCCCTTATTTTAAACAATGTATCGTTCTAAATGCTTAATCCCTATGTAAAAAAGTTATTTTAGCAGGAATATGTTATTGAAAAAAATTAGAAAAATTTATTTTAGCCGTAAATCGAAAATAATGGGGACACCGGAGCTGTTCGAAGCGCCGAGCGCGCCGCGTACGCCCGAATATTTTCAAAGTCCCAACGTACCGATCAAGAGTAAAGTACCATTTTCCTACATTAGATTTCGTTCTAAATACTTAATCCCTATGTAAAAACGTTAGTTAAGCAAGAATATCGTATTTTTAAAAAAATCTAATGATAGGATTTTCCAGAAAATTGAAAAAACCGAAAAATGTCAAGAGTAAAGTGCCATTTTCTGACATTAGATTTCGTTCTAAATGCTTAATCCCTATGTAGAAACGTTAGTTAAGCAAGAATATCGTATTCTTAAAAAAATCTAATGATAGGATTTTTCAGAAAATTGAAAAAACCGTAAAATGTCAAGAGTAAAGTGCCCTTATTTTAAACAATGTATCGTTCTAAATGCTTAATCCCTATGTAAAAAAGTTATTTAAGCAAGAATATGTTATTGAATAAAATGAGAAAAATTTATTTTAGCCGTAAATCGAAAATAATGGATCGAGCGAATCGGTCGATTGCGCCGAGACGCGCTATGATGCAACAGACGAGCGATTGGAACGCCCGAATATTTTCAAAGTCCCAACGTACCGATCAAGAGTAAAGTACCATTTTCCTACATTAGATTTCGTTCTAAATGCTTAATCCCTATGTAAAAACGTTAGTTAAGCAAGAATATCGTATTTTTAAAAAAATCTAATGATAGGATTTCCCAGAAAATTGAAAAAACCGAAAAATGTCAAGAGTAAAGTGCCATTTTCTGACATTAGATTTCGTTCTAAATGCTTAATCCCTATGTAGAAACGTTAGTTAAGCAAGAATATCGTATTTTTAAAAAAATCTAATGATAGGATTTTTCAGAAAATTGAAAAAACCGTAAAATGTCAAGAGTAAAGTGCCCTTATTTTAAACAATGTATCGTTCTAAATGCTTAATCCCTATGTAAAAAAGTTATTTAAGCAAGAATATGTTATTGAATAAAATGAGAAAAATTTATTTTAGCCGTAAATCGAAAATAATGGATCGAGCGAATCGGTCGATTGCGCCGAGACGCGCTATGATGCAACAGACGAGCGATTGGAACGCCCGAATATTTTCAAAGTCCCAACGTACCGATCAAGAGTAAAGTACCATTTTCCTACATTAGATTTCGTTCTAAATGCTTAATCCCTATGTAAAAACGTTAGTTAAGCAAGAATATCGTATTTTTAAAAAAATCTAATGATAGGATTTCCCAGAAAATTGAAAAAACCGAAAAATGTCAAGAGTAAAGTGCCATTTTCTGACATTAGATTTCGTTCTAAATGTTTAATCCCTATGTAGAAACGTTAGTTAAGCAAGAATATCGTATTTTTAAAAAAATCTAATGATAGGATTTTTCAGAAAATTGAAAAAACCGTAAAATGTCAAGAGTAAAGTGCCCTTATTTTAAACAATGTATCGTTCTAAATGCTTAATCCCTATGTAAAAAAGTTATTTTAGCAGGAATATGTTATTGAATAAAATGAGAAAAATTTATTTTAGCCGTAAATCGAAAATAATGGATCGTGCGAATCGGTCGATTGCGCCGAGACGCGCTATGATGCAACAGACGAGCGATTGGAACGCCCGAATATTTTCAAAGTCCCAACGTACCGATCAAGAGTAAAGTACCATTTTCCTACATTAGATTTCGTTCTAAATGCTTAATCCCTATGTAAAAACGTTAGTTAAGCAAGAATATCGTATTTTTAAAAAAATCTAATGATAGGATTTCCCAGAAAATTGAAAAAACCGAAAAATGTCAAGAGTAAAGTGCCATTTTCTGACATTAGATTTCGTTCTAAATGCTTAATCCCTATGTAGAAACGTTAGTTAAGCAAGAATATCGTATTTTTAAAAAAATCTAATGATAGGATTTTTCAGAAAATTGAAAAAACCGTAAAATGTCAAGAGTAAAGTGCCCTTATTTTAAACAATGTATCGTTCTAAATGCTTAATCCCTATGTAAAAAAGTTATTTAAGCAGGAATATGTTATTGAATAAAATGAGAAAAATTTATTTTAGCCGTAAATCGAAAATAATGGATCGAGCGAATCGGTCGATTGCGCCGAGACGCGCTATGATGCAACAGACGAGCGATTGGAACGCCCGAATATTTTCTAAGTGCCAACGTACCGATCAAGAGTAAAGTACCATTTTCCTACATTAGATTTCGTTCTAAATGCTTAATCCCTATGTAAAAACGTTAGTTAAGCAAGAATATCGTATTTTTAAAAAAATCTAATGATAGGATTTCCCAGAAAATTGAAAAAACCGTAAAATGTCAAGAGTAAAGTGCCATTTTCTGACATTAGATTTCGTTCTAAATGCTTAATCCCTATGTAGAAACGTTAGTTAAGCAAGAATATCGTATCTTTAAAAAAATCTAATGATAGGATTTTTCAGAAAATTGAAAAAACCGTAAAATGTCAAGAGTAAAGTGCCCTTATTTTAAACAATGTATCGTTCTAAATGCTTAATCCCTATGTAAAAAAGTTATTTTAGCAGGAATATGTTATTGAAAAAAATTAGAAAAATTTATTTTAGCCGTAAATCGAAAATAATGGGGACACCGGAGCTGTTCGAAGCGCCGAGCGCGCCGCGTACGCCCGAATATTTTCAAAGTCCCAACGTACCGATCAAGAGTAAAGTACCATTTTCCTACATTAGATTTCGTTCTAAATGCTTAATCCCTATGTAAAAACGTTAGTTAAGCAAGAATATCGTATTTTTAAAAAAATCTAATGATAGGATTTCCCAGAAAATTGAAAAAACCGAAAAATGTCAAGAGTAAAGTGCCATTTTCTGACATTAGATTTCGTTCTAAATGCTTAATCCCTATGTAGAAACGTTAGTTAAGCAAGAATATCGTATTCTTAAAAAAATCTAATGATAGGATTTTTCAGAAAATTGAAAAAACCGTAAAATGTCAAGAGTAAAGTGCCCTTATTTTAAACAATGTATCGTTCTAAATGCTTAATCCCTATGTAAAAAAGTTATTTAAGCAAGAATATGTTATTGAATAAAATGAGAAAAATTTATTTTAGCCGTAAATCGAAAATAATGGATCGAGCGAATCGGTCGATTGCGCCGAGACGCGCTATGATGCAACAGACGAGCGATTGGAACGCCCGAATATTTTCAAAGTCCCAACGTACCGATCAAGAGTAAAGTACCATTTTCCTACATTAGATTTCGTTCTAAATGCTTAATCCCTATGTAAAAACGTTAGTTAAGCAAGAATATCGTATTTTTAAAAAAATCTAATGATAGGATTTCCCAGAAAATTGAAAAAACCGAAAAATGTCAAGAGTAAAGTGCCATTTTCTGACATTAGATTTCGTTCTAAATGCTTAATCCCTATGTAGAAACGTTAGTTAAGCAAGAATATCGTATTTTTAAAAAAATCTAATGATAGGATTTTTCAGAAAATTGAAAAAACCGTAAAATGTCAAGAGTAAAGTGCCCTTATTTTAAACAATGTATCGTTCTAAATGCTTAATCCCTATGTAAAAAAGTTATTTTAGCAGGAATATGTTATTGAAAAAAATTAGAAAAATTTATTTTAGCCGTAAATCGAAAATAATGGGGACACCGGAGCTGTTCGAAGCGCCGAGCGCGCCGCGTACGCCCGAATATTTTCAAAGTCCCAACGTACCGATCAAGAGTAAAGTACCATTTTCCTACATTAGATTTCGTTCTAAATACTTAATCCCTATGTAAAAACGTTAGTTAAGCAAGAATATCGTATTTTTAAAAAAATCTAATGATAGGATTTTCCAGAAAATTGAAAAAACCGAAAAATGTCAAGAGTAAAGTGCCATTTTCTGACATTAGATTTCGTTCTAAATGCTTAATCCCTATGTAGAAACGTTAGTTAAGCAAGAATATCGTATTCTTAAAAAAATCTAATGATAGGATTTTTCAGAAAATTGAAAAAACCGTAAAATGTCAAGAGTAAAGTGCCCTTATTTTAAACAATGTATCGTTCTAAATGCTTAATCCCTATGTAAAAAAGTTATTTTAGCAGGAATATGTTATTGAATAAAATGAGAAAAATTTATTTTAGCCGTAAATCGAAAATAATGGATCGAGCGAATCGGTCGATTGCGCCGAGACGCGCTATGATGCAACAGACGAGCGATTGGAACGCCCGAATATTTTCAAAGTCCCAACGTACCGATCAAGAGTAAAGTACCATTTTCCTACATTAGATTTCGTTCTAAATGCTTAATCCCTATGTAAAAACGTTAGTTAAGCAAGAATATCGTATTTTTAAAAAAATCTAATGATAGGATTTCCCAGAAAATTGAAAAAACCGAAAAATGTCAAGAGTAAAGTGCCATTTTCTGACATTAGATTTCGTTCTAAATGCTTAATCCCTATGTAGAAACGTTAGTTAAGCAAGAATATCGTATTCTTAAAAAAATCTAATGATAGGATTTTTCAGAAAATTGAAAAAACCGTAAAATGTCAAGAGTAAAGTGCCCTTATTTTAAACAATGTATCGTTCTAAATGCTTAATCCCTATGTAAAAAAGTTATTTAAGCAAGAATATGTTATTGAATAAAATGAGAAAAATTTATTTTAGCCGTAAATCGAAAATAATGGATCGAGCGAATCGGTCGATTGCGCCGAGACGCGCTATGATGCAACAGACGAGCGATTGGAACGCCCGAATATTTTCAAAGTCCCAACGTACCGATCAAGAGTAAAGTACCATTTTCCTACATTAGATTTCGTTCTAAATGCTTAATCCCTATGTAAAAACGTTAGTTAAGCAAGAATATCGTATTTTTAAAAAAATCTAATGATAGGATTTCCCAGAAAATTGAAAAAACCGAAAAATGTCAAGAGTAAAGTGCCATTTTCTGACATTAGATTTCGTTCTAAATGCTTAATCCCTATGTAGAAACGTTAGTTAAGCAAGAATATCGTATTTTTAAAAAAATCTAATGATAGGATTTTTCAGAAAATTGAAAAAACCGTAAAATGTCAAGAGTAAAGTGCCCTTATTTTAAACAATGTATCGTTCTAAATGCTTAATCCCTATGTAAAAAAGTTATTTTAGCAGGAATATGTTATTGAAAAAAATTAGAAAAATTTATTTTAGCCGTAAATCGAAAATAATGGGGACACCGGAGCTGTTCGAAGCGCCGAGCGCGCCGCGTACGCCCGAATATTTTCAAAGTCCCAACGTACCGATCAAGAGTAAAGTACCATTTTCCTACATTAGATTTCGTTCTAAATGCTTAATCCCTATGTAAAAACGTTAGTTAAGCAAGAATATCGTATTTTTAAAAAAATCTAATGATAGGATTTCCCAGAAAATTGAAAAAACCGAAAAATGTCAAGAGAAAAGTGCCATTTTCTGACATTAGATTTCGTTCTAAATGCTTAATCCCTATGTAGAAACGTTAGTTAAGCAAGAATATCGTATTTTTAAAAAAATCTAATGATAGGATTTTTCAGAAAATTGAAAAAACCGTAAAATGTCAAGAGTAAAGTGCCCTTATTTTAAACAATGTATCGTTCTAAATGCTTAATCCCTATGTAAAAAAGTTATTTTAGCAGGAATATGTTATTGAATAAAATGAGAAAAATTTATTTTAGCCGTAAATCGAAAATAATGGATCGAGCGAATCGGTCGATTGCGCCGAGACGCGCTATGATGCAACAGACGAGCGATTGGAACGCCCGAATATTTTCAAAGTCCCAACGTACCGATCAAGAGTAAAGTACCATTTTCCTACATTAGATTTCGTTCTAAATGCTTAATCCCTATGTAAAAACGTTAGTTAAGCAAGAATATCGTATTTTTAAAAAAATCTAATGATAGGATTTCCCAGAAAATTGAAAAAACCGAAAAATGTCAAGAGTAAAGTGCCATTTTCTGACATTAGATTTCGTTCTAAATGCTTAATCCCTATGTAGAAACGTTAGTTAAGCAAGAATATCGTATTCTTAAAAAAATCTAATGATAGGATTTTTCAGAAAATTGAAAAAACCGTAAAATGTCAAGAGTAAAGTGCCCTTATTTTAAACAATGTATCGTTCTAAATGCTTAATCCCTATGTAAAAAAGTTATTTAAGCAAGAATATGTTATTGAATAAAATGAGAAAAATTTATTTTAGCCGTAAATCGAAAATAATGGATCGAGCGAATCGGTCGATTGCGCCGAGACGCGCTATGATGCAACAGACGAGCGATTGGAACGCCCGAATATTTTCAAAGTCCCAACGTACCGATCAAGAGTAAAGTACCATTTTCCTACATTAGATTTCGTTCTAAATGCTTAATCCCTATGTAAAAACGTTAGTTAAGCAAGAATATCGTATTTTTAAAAAAATCTAATGATAGGATTTCCCAGAAAATTGAAAAAACCGAAAAATGTCAAGAGTAAAGTGCCATTTTCTGACATTAGATTTCGTTCTAAATGCTTAATCCCTATGTAGAAACGTTAGTTAAGCAAGAATATCGTATTTTTAAAAAAATCTAATGATAGGATTTTTCAGAAAATTGAAAAAACCGTAAAATGTCAAGAGTAAAGTGCCCTTATTTTAAACAATGTATCGTTCTAAATGCTTAATCCCAATGTAAAAAAGTTATTTTAGCAGGAATATGTTATTGAAAAAAATTAGAAAAATTTATTTTAGCCGTAAATCGAAAAAAAGACTGTTCGTTTCTCTGTCTCTCTCGCGCGATCGAACTATCGATGTTTCCCGACAAACTATTGGGAGTTTAATTAAACTTTATACATGAAATTACGCGTTCTGATCCCTGCTACACAGCCGTATACTTTTTATAATTTTGTGGAATCGGGAACCTTGAAATATTTAACATAACGCGGATCGTCTGTCTCTGTCTCTTTCTAGATCGGAAG
>NW_027476137.1:620000-635000 GCF_051020955.1 Megalopta genalis
ATGTGAATTGTTAACCTTGTCTGACCAGGCAGCAGCGGCGTAGGTGAGTATAGGAACAAAGACTCCGTTGTAAATAGTAGCTAGGGTCTTGTGGTTAAGTCCCCAGTTGGCTTTGGCAATTGTAGCAAGAGCGTGAAATATCATTTTGCTTTTATTTGATATTAGTTGCAGGTGAGGGGTTATGTTTAATCTTGTGCCAAATTTGACACCGAGATATTTAACGGAGTTTTTCATTTTAAGTGAGCAGTTCCCGATCTTGACTGTGGGAGGTCTTCTAATATCTAGAAAGCCTTTTAGCAGAATCATTTCTGATTTCTGTGATGAAATTTGGAGTTTTTGTTCCCTACACCATTCTAAGATTGTGGCTGTGATGGAGTTTGCAGTTGTTTCCAACTGTAATCTAGAGTCTCCTGAGGACTATTAGGTCGTCCGCGTAAGCAATGACTTTGTGGCCTAGACTATTTAAGCGATTTAGAAGTTCGTCGAATATTAAGTTCCAGAACATGGGTCCCAGGATAGAACCTTGAGGGCAACCTTTGTTTACTGATTTGCGGGATATGAAGCTAGAGGTGACTATCTCTGCTGTTCGGTCAGAGAGGTAACTTTGAATAACTTTGTATATATTTTGCGGGCAATTTCTATTTTTTAGGTTCCAGAGGATGCTGGGCCACCATACCGAATCGAAAGCTCCTGAGATGTCGAAGAGCAGACCTATCATATATTTGTTCCGAGAGTAAGTTACGTGTTTTCTCAATTCAACCATGGCGTCCTCTGTTGACCTTCCGGGTTTGAATCCGAATTGTCTATCAGAGGTGAGCTCATGGTTGTGCAGAAGGCAGTGGATCTTATTGGCCATAAGCTTTTCCAGAATTTTGCCGAGGACTGGGAGGAGAGAGATCGGCCTATAGGACTTAGGATCGCTCTCCTCTTTCTCTTTTCCTTTAAGTAGCACACGAATCTGAGCACGCTTCCATTGTTTTGGGAATACGCCGTGGGTTAGGCAATCATTAAACAGTTCTGTGATTTCCCCATGTAGGGTAGTCCAGGCCCGCTTAATGATTACGTTTTCTAGTCGGTCGTGTCCGGGGGCTTTATTCGGTTTAAGGGATTTTACTATTGAGGCTATGTCTGTTTTTAAGAATGGGGGAGAATTTTCCGTGGCTGGAGGTGACGACGTCTCCAGTCGGATGTTAATTTGTCTGTTTGTTTCGTTGGTCGTGTTATCGTCTGGAACTAGGTGGGCTAAGAGTTTGTCTATTGTGTCGCGTAGTGTGATTGTTTGTTCACCTTGTATTTGTATACTTTCGCATACTTTGTCTGCTTTTAGTTTTTTGTTTGCTATTTTGTATGTTATTCCCCATGCGTTTTCGTTTCCTTCCTTGGAGACGAAGTTTCTCCAGCTTTTGAGTTTCGCGGATCTAATTTTTGAGATATATTTGTTTCGGAGGGTTCGATAAGACTCTCCTAAGGATTGCCTTACCGATTTCGTTTTTGTTCTTTGATAGATACGTCTTGCCTCAGTGACCTCTTTTCTAAGTTTGCTTAGTTGCGGAGTCCACCAAGGGACGGATTTCGGGAAGCGTGTTTTTTGCGGGATGGATTGTTCTGCTGCTGTTATGATTTTATTTTCTATTTTCGCGGCGAGTGATTCTGGAGTTGAGGTTTCTAAGGGGGGCGGGTCGTCTGTAGTTTTGTTGGAGAGACAGTGGTGAAATTTGTCCCAGTCTGCTTTTTTAACGTTGAACCTATTGGTTCTGACTGGTCGGCTAGAAGTGTGGAATAGTTGGATGGAATAGGTTATTAGACTGTGGTCGCTCGTGGTCGTACTGTCATGTACCGACCAACACCTGATTTTGTCGAATGTGTTTGCACACGCTAGAGTGAGATCAATGTTAGAAGTTCCTCTAGGTGTGTTGAATGTGAAGGTTGCGGAAGGCTTGTTAACTACGAAGAGTCTGTGTTGGGAGATGAAATCTTCCATTGTCTCTCCTCGAGGATCTGTGCGTTTGCTGAACCAGAGGGGGGAGTTCGCGTTTGAATCTAAGCTAATTATTATTTTATGCCCCTTGAGAGTTGTAATTGCTTTATCTAGGTGGGCTAAGTATGAGTCTATGTTTTCGCAAAATTGGAGATACGCGTTGATTATGTAGAATCTGTCGTCTTTCGTGCAGATTTCTACGCATGTGCAATGGGTGTTGCTTATTTGTGCGATCTTAAGGGCTTCTATTTCGGTGTTGAAAATAACTATTGCTGATTTAATTTTGTCCGCGGTAGAGATTTTTGAAAAGCGTTTTTTGTCGGTTATGATTTTTGTAGTAATTCCGAAGCCTGGGATGGAGTTCGCGTTACTGTAGGGCTCCTGAAGCAAGAGTATATCTATCTTTTTGTTTGTCGCTATCTGTCTGAGTTCGTCAGTTACTGTCTTAGAACCTCCGGCGTTTATTTGTGCTACTTTTAGGATTCGTATGCTACTTGTGTTGCGTCTAGTGGATACTGGGTTTATAAAAGTTGAGGGTTTACTTACCATAATCCGTTTTTGAAGTTTGTATCTCTAGGGCGTGACAGAAAGCGGGGCAGTCCTTGGTTCTGGATGAGTGGTTGTGTGGCTTGTTGAATCTCTTGCAGTTTACACATGACGGGCTTTTGTTCTTGTTTGGGCAGTTGGAAAAGGAGTGTCCATCTTCAGCGCAGTGGCCACAAGTTTCAATTGTGGCCCTGCAATATTTGGCAATGTGTCCGAAGGCCTGGCACTTATAACACCTACTAACAACGTTATAGTCTCTAAGAGAGCACGAGTGCCAACCTAGAAAAACACGTCCTGTTGCTGCGAGTTGTTCCCTAATTTCTGGTGCTGTTTCAATTATCCAGTTTGTGGTGTCCTTGGTTCTGTCTCCTGATTTAAATAGGATTTTTACTTTTTCCGCGAGTTCTGTTTCGGTTAGGTGTTCTAAGTTTTGGCTTCTCAGGGCTGTGAGGAGTTCTTTTTCGTTAGTGGAGTTAGGAACTGAGTAGATTATTAATCGCGGTCTCTTTTTAGCGGGTGATTCTGTTTTTAGTCCGGCGTTTTCTAGGTTTTTATTTCGTATTATTTTGTCTAAGTCTTCTTTAGTGTCGGTCTCTATAAGCACTCCGTTGTTTTTTTATTTTTCTTACGTTTCTTATTTTAATATTGTCCTTTGTTGGTGTTATGTTTTTCATTATAGTTTGTTTAGTGTTTTCGCTGCTGCAGGTGTCGTTGTTTAGTCTCGGGTAAACTGTGGTCACAAAGCGGGGTGTAGATTTGATGGAGGTGATTGTCGTGGTTCTGATGTTGGTTCGTGCTGCGTTCGCGTAGGAGGTCGGTGCTGTTGTTTGTTGTTGTTGCGGGGCCTTGCTGATGTTGTTCACGGTGTGAACTACATTGCTGACGATTTGGCTGAGCTTCTCTATTTTTCCGTGTAGTGAGTCTTGTTCCTGTGTCTTGTTTTTTAGTGTCTTGTTTTCTCGTTCTATTTTTTCGGCGTAGTCGTAGGCGTCCTTGATTATATTTTTGAAGTGCCTTGCATCTTCCGATGGAAGGCTGTCTGCGAGCTCACTGCTGAACGTGAGAAGAATCAGGAGCGGCGAGGGTTCACTGGACTCTTCCTCTTCGTTGTTGTGGCGTCTTTTGTGTTCTTGCTCCGTGACAGAGTCGGCCTTCCTCTTGAGCTTCTTTTTCTGCTCGATGGATTCTCCCAATTTTCGGGCTGCGCGGGACTGGACAATCTTCCAGTCATTGTCCAGATCCATCTCCATGGTATTTTATCCGCGTGACCGAGTCACGCGGCCCGGAATTTAAGTGCAAGTAGATAGGGACAGTTAGTCTCTAGTGATTTTACGTGCAGTACCAACCCAAAGGCTTACCCACACGGCCCCCATGGGCGCGGGATTGGGATACGCCCAATCAGCGCATTCCCGCTCATGCGGGAACTACCGGTACACTCCCAGGCTGCAGGGCCTGAGAGCAGACAACCGGTGGTGCCGAGTGACTTTCCACACTCTACCGTCTCTGCAGGACGGTGCCCGAGCTGAACAATGCGCAGCTCACCCGCCGAGACCCTGGAAAAAGAGGTCTCTGACCAGCATTTGGCCTTACCACTGCCCCCGCGATGGTCCTACCCATGACCGGGCTGAGGCACTCCTCAGGGGCTCCCGGTCCCCGCGGTACCAGTCAAGATCACTGGTTGGATCTTCCGTAGCGTTAGCTACTACCAGTTTGGAAGCCTACACTTCCGGTACTGGTGAACCAGCGCTTCGAGTGCGTGGAGTCGCTACGCTCCAAAGGCCCTTGCAGGAATCGGCCAACTGGACCCGGCAAGCCGTATCCAGCCAACCTTTCATCCGGCAAGGGTACCCCCCTGCGCCTCTGGACACCAGGCTTACACGACATTCGCTCTTTCACTCATTCTCTCTCGTCTTCTCACAAATATACTCTTCGCTAACATACTAAAACACTCATACGTCGCCTTATTCTCCACCACACGCTCAATACTCACACCTCCATCTTCACATACTATCACACCACAATCATTCAAATTTCGGATATCATTGTACCATTCACACTCAACTAACACATGCTTCCAATCCTCATGTGCTCTACCACATCCGCACATCCTAGTTTCACTTAACCCACGCTTCCATAAAAAGTCATTCATGCTTCCATGTCCAGTCATCAGAAAACATACATACAAACTAGGCTCAAATACAATCGTTCTCAAAGCAAAACAAACATTCTTAATATATTCATACGTCACACGTCCTTTTCCACTCTCATGCCATCTACGCTGCCATACCTCTATCATTCTCTCATTTATAAGCCTCACTCCCTCCCGTTCCTCCATTCCATCCATTTCCTCATCATTAACAATCTCATTTTCACCAACACTCACACCATGCTTCCATCGCCAAATCATGCCTCTTTTACTGCATTCCAGGTCCCAGGGGGGGGTACCCATTAGGACCTGCATTGCATCCGTCGAAACGGTTCTACACACATTTAGACAAGCATACAACACTATTCGCTGACATCTATTCATAATATCTCTAGCATACTGAAACTTCATACTTTCACACCATACACTAGCACCATACATCACACATGCTTCAAACAAACCTCTATAAATTACACGCATACCCTTCTTTCTCATTCCCCATTCTCGCCTCATTACTCTACTCATTTGTCCAACCACTCCAGTAATTTTGTCTTTCAAACTCCTCAAATGTACCCCAAATTGCAGTCTCTCGCTCATCCAAACACCCAAATACTTCACACATTCAACTCTTTTCATACCTCTATCCTTCATACGTACATTCGGACTTCTAGTCATTGCCAAATTTCCTTTCATCATCAACATCACACTCTTAGATTCAGAAACACTCACTCCCACTCTATCTCCCCATTGACACACAATTCTCATCCATTCAGTTCCCTTTCTCTCCAGTTCCACTCGGTTTCGCCCTTCAATCATTAAAAACAAATCATCCGCATATGCAACACATTTACACCCCGTCGCACTTAGATCCACAAGCAGATCATTCATCATTAAATTCCAAATAAACGGCCCTGCTATAGATCCTTGCGGACAGCCACGCACTACACGCTTCCAAACAATGTCATTTACTCCAGTCATACAAACCATTCGGTCCCTAAAATAATCTTTCCATAAATCAATCTCATCACATTCAATCTCACTCAATTTCTCAATCACTCTACACCATTCTAAATTATCAAACGCTCCTTTAAAATCAACAAATATCCCTAATACATACTTACATTCACTCCGAGAAACATACTCCTTAACTTTCAACCATGCAGTCTCCGTAGATTTACCTTTCATAAATCCCTGTTGCACATCACACATTCTACCATCCATCTTACGCTCAAGCCTTCTGATCATCATCTTCTCCAGGATCTTCCCTAAAACAGATAATAAACAAATCGGCCTATACGACCCTGGATCGGACTTAACCTTATCAGGAGACTTCAGCAATATAATCACCCGTGCTTTCTTCCATTCACTCGGAAAGGTATTCGCTCTCAAACACTCATCATACATACTCTTCAAATATTCCGGAATCGCTCGTCCTACATTCCTCATCATCTCAGCACTCACACCATCCATTCCTGGCGCCTTACCCAACCTCATTTCACTAATCGCTTCTTTTAATTCATGCCATTTAAAACTTTTAGTATTTACTTCATTTATATTATCATTCACTTCCTCATTTATTACTTCATTTTCATCATTCAATCCATCATTCACATCATCCATTTCCGAAGCCGGAAACAAGCGATCCAATATCACATTCACACTTTCATTCCATGTTTTCGTCATTCTTCCATTCACATTCATCGTATTTAAACATTCACTCCGATATTTCCCTCTACATACTCTGTAAACAGGACCCCATGGGTCCTCATTACTACTTTTACTCACAAAGTTCTTCCAATAATCCTCTTTCACTCTACACATCTCTTTCTTATACTCACTTAAACATCTTTTATATTCTAGTGCTCTTTCACACACATTTTCTCCTCGCCGCCTAGCATTCTGCATTTTCTTCCGTTTATTCCGTACGTTCTTCTTCATTTTCTCTAACTCTCTCATTCTTTTTCTTATTCGATCTTTTGCATACTTTCAAGCATTTATCATTCACATCTTGAATCAAACGTACCATTTCAACCGCTAACTCATCCGCACTTTTCCGCACATCAAGCTCACCCACTACCGCACTACATCTTAACTCATCCACATATTCATCCCAATCAACATTTTTACAAAACCATCTTTTCTCAGCATACAAAATTTCCACACACTCTTTATCAAATATCATATCAACACTTATAACATTATGGTCACTTATTCCCCACTCACACTCTACTTTCCATTCAAACTGACATCCAGCACAAGAATCACTCACTATTGTCACATCAATATCACTCTGTCCATTCGGACCAGAGAACGTATACCATTCACTCGGCTCATTTAACACCTGCATACCATTCGCAATAATCCAATCTTCCAATTCACGTCCACGTATTACATTTTCTCTTGAGCGGCCACCTCCCTTACTATACCATAAAGGAGACACCGCATTCGCATCCATACCAAAAATGATTCTCTTACCACATAAACATTCACACAATTTATCCATGTATCTAAGATAATCCTCAATATCCCGACCAAATCTGAAATACATGGACACAACATACAACTCACCAAAATCTCCTTTCAGCCACACACACACACCACACTCATCTGTACACTCACTCACACGCACCGCTTCTATACATACATCATTCACAACAACAACCGCTCCAATTCGCTCACCTTCATTCACAAATACTTTCATACAGCCTGGTAATCCTCTAACATTCCCATCAACAGCCATATACGGCTCCTGCAACATTGCCACACTAATTCTTTTTTCGCCCATAACCACTCCCAGATCACACATAACCGTATACGCCCGCTGACAATTACACTGAATCATACTTAACTTGCACTTATTCATTGCTAATCCTCATTCGCTCTCTCTCTACAATACGTTTATATTCTGGGCATTCCTCAGACATAACCGAATGATCGCATTTGTTACCTTTCATTCTACAATTTCTACACACAAATCCATCTCTCACACAATTAATCCTCACATGACCTTTCTCACAACATTTTTGACATAAATTGTCTTTTTCTTTACACTCTTTCGCAACATGGCCAAAGCCACTACATTTAAAACATCTCAAAACACTCACATATTCTTTAAATTTACAAGATTTCCATCTTATATAAATTCTCTCTTCACCAGTCAACACACTCAACATCCTAACATTCAATTCAACAATAACATTCCCAACACTCGCATCCTTCCTACTTCTCCTACTCACTATTCGCACTCGCTCATTAAATTCATTTTCACTCACACATTCCTTCAAATTCTTTTCATACAATTCATTCAAAAATTCTTTCTCATTCATTTCATTCGGCACATCAAAAACAATTATCTTTGGTCCAATTTTTCTTGGTATTTCAACTTTCAAACCAACCTCATTAAATTTCTCGCAACCTTTAATTTTATTTAATTCATTCAAACTAGCAGTCTCAATCGCTAGTCCACCACTCCTTATCTTTCTGACAGCTCTCACTCGCACATTCAAATCCTTACTTATCTCATTAATCACTCTCTCTTTCACCTGCTCACTTGTCATTGTGACCTTGTCATCTTTAGGCTTTACAATGACAGCATACTTCCTGTCCTTCTTCTCATCCACTCTGCTCATCTTATCACCCCTCATTCTACCAGCATCCACACCCGCTCCAACACCCACACCCACTCCAACGCCCAAACCCATTCTGGCAGCACTCGCATACGTTCTGCCCGGGCTAGCAGGCATACACACACGTTTCTCACATTCTTCCAATTTACCTTTCAATCTCTCATTCTCACAAATCAATCGCATCATACACTCTTCATACTCACCAACACAGTTTAAAATATACTCACTCACTACTTTAGATACACGATTAGAGTCATTAAATACACATTTCCTCACTTTCTCACCAATCTTTCTCATACATAGCATGTCATTACCTTCAGCTTCTGTCATGCTAATATCCATTTCACGCACATTCATACCGCTTATGCTAACATTCGATCTCACACTTTTATCCTCTTCTTCCGACGCATTCGAACCATCAACTTTCCTTTTCCTCAAACTACTACTTCTACTGCCCTGTCTCACCAAACCCTGACTCTTCACACTATCACCACCACCCGTGATCGAGCCATGCGTCCCCGGCTCATCATCCCCTTTCTCCCCAATGACACCCCCCATTAATTTTTCACGTTTTGGATCCATAATGTTCCCACGAGTATGGCGGAAAAATTTGTCCACCTGGGCGGAGCCCCCTGCACCCAGGTAAGGCTAAAATACAACTGGTGGCGCCAGGTATCCAGAGGTTGGCCGCTAACGGCCAGCGCACCCGCTGACCACGCACTAATGCCATCGACCAGTGCGTACCCCATCACCGCGCACCTCTGCTTAGGGTTAGGGATTTTTTAGAGAGGTTGTCATCCTCGCGGTCCGGCCGGTTAAGGCAAGACCCCCGGGCCCGTAAAACATGACCACGGGCTTACGGTATGAGGTTCAATTTTAGTCTGGCCTCTCACCTCAGGCCACTCCGGCTAGGTTAGACCTGCCAGGGAATCAAGTTCCCCGCCGGCACAGCCCTGAGGATCATCAAGGCTCGCAAGCCCCCCCACCACGACAAGGTACGAACCACGGGGGGGAAGTAGATAGGGACAATTATTGCGAATCTGGCCACCGCGGAGGTGGCGCAGATATGTTTCCTCGCCATGTTGGCATACACAAAAACTTTAATACCTACCCCCCGACGGAACACCTACGAGGGGTCCGAACGTGGGTAAATCGCCGCCTTCGCTCATCGTTCATTAGGCTGGGTACGGAAGACCCAGTCTTGACTCCTTGTCCGTGTAAGGAGTTTTCAAGTTTGTTTTGAGTTGGGTAGGCTGTGCTACCTACTCCAACTGTGTATAGAAGGTTATTAGGTGGGTTTTGCTTTGCCGCTCGACCGCGGCAGCGGGTGCCCGCCACCGCCCTCCGCAGTGACGGCACTCTGCCACATGTATTCACCCCCTTTCTTCTACACGTCAGCAATGATTATGCAGCGTGCTAGGGTGGCGTCTGTTGGTTATTCTTTGCCTATTGGCGTAACTAGGCGGCTGCACATGGTTGGTGCCCGTCTAGCGAAGATAGGCATGTTGCTGTTGGCGTAGCGGAGCTTCGCCAGCTACGGTAGCGGGTGTCAAGCACCTCACGCAAGCACCGCGGCCGTTCAGCTCCACAAAACCGTGATGGGGAGGAATCTGTGATGGGGAAGGATGGGACTGGCAGGGCGGGTGCCATAGCCCTTTTTTGCCGCAAATACAGACTTGCGTTGCCCGGTCTCCGCCGCGTGGAGGCGGGGTTGGACTTTGGAGACCAGTAGATAGGGACAGATGGGAATCTCGTTAATCCATTCATGCGCGTCACTAATTAGATGACGAGGCATTTGGCTATTTTTTTTTTTTTTTTTTTTTTTTTTTTTTTTTTGCCTAGGGGGGGAAATGCATTTATGCACTCCCTCTGTTGTCAGAGAGGGGTGTGCCGGACTCCCGTTTCCGGACTACCGGCTAAAACCCCCCCCAACAGCAACTTTGACTGCAGAAAGTGGCATATTGCCCGTCATTAAGGTGGTGTGGGGACGGGTAACCCAAGGATATAAAGGCGCAATAGCGCCCCACCACCGATTACCCAACCCCAACGCGCGGGAGCCCCACCCGCCCACACAGCCCAGCCATTTTGTTCCACCGAACCCAATTAGTGTGGCTTCCCTGGAGGACCCTAGTGGTGATGCCACAGAGTAACCTCCTAGGGAGCCCAAGATCCAGGAGGTAGTCAGCGGATCTGGACGACCACACTCCCCGCCAGGAGAGTGTGCACGAGGAGAAGGAGATATCACTCGGAGAAATGCGTGCATTGTCCGCTAGTTGGCGAACAATATCAGCATTCTCCGAGTAATACCTCCTCTTTCTCTCGTGATGGTCGTCCAAGGATGTTGCTCCGCTGACCACCTGCGCGTCTATCACGCTGATGTTGCCGCACCTTGTAGCGACCAGGTCAGGTTTCCTCAGTCCACACGATGTGTGGAACCGAGGCTCTACGGCAACGGTCCACCCCGCGTCGCGGAGACCAGAGGCTAACACCGCACACACGGCATCATGTCGCTTAATGCGACCGCCGTGTGTACGGTGGCATGCCTGAATGACATGGGCGGACGTCTCGGTTGCCCGACAGCCCGCCCGACACTGCAGCTCTCTGGTCTCGCGACGGATACCACGTGACGTGCGTATCCGCGTGGGTAGACTGTTAACCCGGACGTGATGATATTGGACATAGTCCCGTCCGGGTATGCCGTAGGATCCCGCATCGATCCACCAGTTGGAAAGGTTGGACCTCCCACACTCACGTAGCTCGTTACCATCCACCGACCGGAACAGGCGGTTAGCCCACCACTCCTCTCTCAGCTCCTTGGAGGACAGCATAATGCCGTCCCTCACAAGGGCCCGCTGGGCCCAGCTGAGTCGTTTATCGACCCAGCTGGACCCGGCAATAGCTTTCACTGCTGGAGAGGAGGAGGCCGCCAGATTTTCTAGGCGCGTACACATAAGTCCCGGTACGGTGGTGGTAAAGGATGGGATGCCGAGGCCTCCCATCCTGCACGGAGTGTGGAAGTATCCAACGGCGGTATCGTGCGGGAGCCGCAGCCACCTACGGAGGGCCACGCGAACTTGCCTGTCGAGGGCCCTAAGTTTCCCTAGGGTTGTCCCCGACAGAACAAGCGCATGGTAGAACCGCGGGATAAGGAACGATCTAAGTATCTTGAGCCGCTGTTGCGGCTTCAAGGGGGCTCTCGTTAGTCTCTCCATCTCGGTGTTAAGTACACTGCCGGCTCGCTTCAGTCCTACAGGCCTGAAATCGACCCCCAAGTACCGCCATTGCTCGGATGGCGAGAGTTGTTTAATCTCCTCGCCACCGGCAAGACGATACTGGGGATCGACCAGGACCTTGTATTTCTTCTGCTTACCGGCAGGCACGATGGAGAGACTCACGCATTTGCGTGCATTGAACGAGAGCCCCTGTTCCTTAGCCCGGGCCTCAACCTCACGTAGGGCTGCGGTCATACCCAACCTGGTCGACGAGACGAGGACTATATCGTCGGCGTATGCGAACGCATTCACCCGACAGCCCTCGATCTCGTAACCGACGTCGCTAGGTACCGATCTTAGTACCTCATCAACGACGAGGCAAAACAGGAGCGTGGAGAGGGGATCCCCCTGCCTCACACCCCTGCTTACGTGGAAGGGCTCCGAACGAGCGCCGTCAACCTCAAACACCGTGGTGCTATTCGCATATAGCCGGGTGGTGTAGCTAACCAATCCCTCCGGCAGACCGGTTCGTCCCAACACGGAGGATATAGCGTGATGGCTCACCGCATCGAACGCCTTGGCGACGTCTAATGAGACCACATGGATCTCTCTTAGACGTCTCCGCGCGTCTTCGAGCAGCGAAGCCAGCACAGCTATATTCTCCGCGCACCCATCATCTAAGCATCGCTGCCTAACGTCCACAAGCCTGGCCGCACGGAGACGTTTGGCCAGGATCTTGTGGAGATGGCGAACGATGACCGATGCGATGCTTAGTGGGCGGAAGTCATTTGGGTCAGAAGACCCATCCTTCTTGGGAACGAACACGGTCCGGCTAATTAGCATTTCCGGAGGGAAACCACCCGATGCGAGCACGGCGTTGAAGAAGACGGCTTTGATGCTCGTCGGAACTGCCTTCCACTGCCTCGCCGTGATGCCATCAATACCGGGTGCCGAAGAATTGGCAACTGTGACAGACGTGACGTCGTCACAGGTCACCGGGTGCCACACGTGCGCCAGGGAGGGCGTTGGTGGTAAACGCCTAGACTGCTCGACGGGGGTGGACTCCTGGGACACGAATGGTCCCCAGTGCGCAGCCATGGCCGCGACATCTGGGGAACGTGTCCCAGGTCCCCCGTCGAGGATCTCCCTGGCCGCTCTAGACATATTTGTCTTAAAGAGCGTTTGCACGCGGGCATAATCCCGGCGACGCTGCCGCTTCTTCGGCACCCTGATGGATGCATCCGGACAAGGAGGTCGCGGTCGTCTCAGGGGAGGAACAGGGAAAACACCCTGGAGCCACGCATGGAGTCCGGCAGCAACATCGCGCCCGTGGAGGAGGTTGTTTGCGACTCCAACGAGCGCGAGTGCGCCGAACCCCTGGATACGGACGACCTCGGGAAGGAGTTCCCGGATAGCCGTCCGAAATCCATCATGCGGGCTCTCACTCCCCTGCATTGAGCGAAGCGATGGCAGGTGTGATGGGTCCGAAGGTGGTGTTGGACCCATCACATCCTCGTTCCGCGGCGGATCATCACGGATCTCAACCGTGTCGGAACGGAGGGAGGAACCACCTGGTTGGTGATCCGCCACCTGGAGGGCGTGGAGCGCTTGGGCTACAAGATTTTTGTAGTCCGCTCCACGCCTCGCACCCTTGATTGACTCAAGGGTGCGTCCCATGGGGAGCACGGCCATCAGGTGTTGATTGATGAACCGTACTCCCCTGGTGGCGGCAAGTGCTTCCTCCCTCGCCATCAAGCGCAGTTCTTCAGCGCTCCAACGCTTTTTGACTCGCTCAATGTCGACTTCCGCGTTCATCTCGTCCGGATGCATGCGACGTCGGTGGACCCCCAATCCAATCTTGGAGGGGAAGGTGCGGCAACAGTCCGGACACATGAATGTGCCGGTCAGCGGGACGCGCGCCCCGGAGGGCCCTGGATCTATACCACTGATGGTCGGTGGTGGAATTGGGCTCGGCGGAACAAAGGCTGGGGCGGGGGCGGGAGGCCGCAGTGGGGTAGGAACCGGCGGCGCGGCTGCCACGGCCTCGTCTACAGGTCCGGCGAGCCGAGGCCCTCGCCGGAGATTATAATTATCAACTCTTCTTTTTGGGCCTGTAGACAAACCAGTGCGACGGGGTGGCAGCCCGCCGCACCGGGGAGCTAAAGAGCTCCACCCTCCCCCGGACGACACGATAAATCGTGTCGCCGACTCGCTCCGGCCCGAAGGCGGGGGGCAGGTGCATGGGCCCAAAGGCCCTTAAAGCGAGCCTTTCGCCTGAACCCCGTTGGCATGACCCGGCAGGTACCTATAGGAGGTGGGGAAGACTTGGACGGGAGAGGCTAATGGACCTAACAAGAGGTCTATATTGCGCATCACCGTCCCTGCAACTATAACTCCCCTTAAGAGAGTCATAGTTACTCCCGCCGTTTACCCGCGCTTTTTTGAATTTCTTCACGTTGACATTCAGAGCACTGGGCAGAAATCACATTGCGTCAACACCCGTGGGGGCCATCGCAATGCTTTGTTTTAATTAGACAGTCGGATTCCCCTAGTCCGTGCCTGTTCTGAGCTGAGCGTTGAATGGCGGCCGAAGAGGACGACCGCACCGATGGGAAACGCCACGGAAGCCTCGCAGCAAGGAAGATCCGCGGGAGGCCAAGGCACGGGACCGAGCTCGGATCCCAGCCACGAGAGCCGTTCACCTCGCCCAGGCCCGGCACGTCAGCCAGACCCGCTTCCCGACCAAGCCCGACACGCCCCGCTCCTCAGAGCCAATCCTTATCCCGAAGTTATGGATCCAATTTGCCGACTTCCCTTACCTACATTAATCTATCGACTAGAGGCTCTTTACCTTGGAGACCTGCTGCGGATATGGGTACGAACCGGCGCGACACCTCCACGTGGCCCTCTCCTGGATTTTCAAGGTCCGAGGGGATGATCCGGACACCGCCGCAACTGCGGTGCTCTTCGCGTTCCAAACCCTATCTCCCTGCTAGAGGTTTCCAGGGAACTCGAACGCTTATACAGAAAAGAAAACTCTCCCCGGATCTCCCGACGGCGTCTCCAGGTCATTTTGGGTTACCCCGACGAACACTCTTACGAGGGCCCGAATGGTATGCGGTTCCGCTGCCGGGTTCCGGAATAGAAACCGGATTCCCTTTCGCCCAATGGGTGTTTTTTGTGCATGTATATAATAACAAAATATGCTGCGATTTATATAATAATAAAAAAATAAAATAAAATAGCTGCGTTTTTTTTACAAGTGTTTAACGTCTTAGGACACCTCATCTACATAGGATTTCTCTTAGGGCTTAGGATCGACTGACTCGTGTGCAACGGCTGTTCACACGAAACCCTTCTCCACGTCAGTCCTCCAGGGCCTCGCTGGAGTATTTGCTACTACCACCAAGATCTGCGCCGACGGCGGCTCCAGGCAGGCTCACGCCCAGACCCTTCTGCGCACACCGTCGCGACCCTCCTACTCGTCAGAGC
>NW_027476137.1:642500-662500 GCF_051020955.1 Megalopta genalis
GAACGAACGAAAAAAAAATTTATAGTAAACATTAAAATAAATTACACCACCGTAAACTAGACAAAAAATTACACATTTTTTCCCAATATGAAAATTTTCACAAACTTTTCAAAGTCCCATCGCATCGAGTAAACTTTTTTAATAACGCTTCCGCACGATTCTAAATGCTAAATCCATATGTGAAATCGTTCACTGATCACGAATATCGTATTTAAAAAAATTACAAAAATTTATTTTTCCAAATAATCAAAAAAAACCGAAAAATCACAAGAGTAAAGTACCATTATTTTAAACAATATGTCGTTCTAAATGCTTAATCCCTATGTAAAAAAGTTATCTAAGCAAGAATATGTAATTGAAAAAAATTAGAAAAATTTATTTTAGCCGTAAATCGAAAATAATGGGGACACCGGAGCTGTTCGAAGCGCCGAGACGCGCCGCGTACGGCCGAATATTTTCTAAGTCCCAACGTACCGATCAAGAGTAAAGTACCATTTTCCTACATTAGATTTCGTTCTAAATGCTTAATCCCTATGTAAAAACGTTAGTTAAGCAAGAATATCGTATTTTTAAAAAAATCTAATGATAGGATTTCCCAGAAAATTGAAAAAACCGTAAAATGTCAAGAGTAAAGTGCCATTTTCTGACATTAGATTTCGTTCTAAATGCTTAATCCCTATGTAGAAACGTTAGTTAAGCAAGAATATCGTATTTTTAAAAAAATCTAATGATAGGATTTTTCAGAAAATTGAAAAAACCGTAAAATGTCAAGAGTAAAGTGCCCTTATTTTAAACAATGTATCGTTCTAAATGCTTAATCCCTATGTAAAAAAGTTATTTTAGCAGGAATATGTTATTGAAAAAAATTAGAAAAATTTATTTTAGCCGTAAATCGAAAATAATGGGGACACCGGAGCTGTTCGAAGCGCCGAGCGCGCCGCGTACGCCCGAATATTTTCAAAGTCCCAACGTACCGATCAAGAGTAAAGTACCATTTTCCTACATTAGATTTCGTTCTAAATACTTAATCCCTATGTAAAAACGTTAGTTAAGCAAGAATATCGTATTTTTAAAAAAATCTAATGATAGGATTTTCCAGAAAATTGAAAAAACCGAAAAATGTCAAGAGTAAAGTGCCATTTTCTGACATTAGATTTCGTTCTAAATGCTTAATCCCTATGTAGAAACGTTAGTTAAGCAAGAATATCGTATTCTTAAAAAAATCTAATGATAGGATTTTTCAGAAAATTGAAAAAACCGTAAAATGTCAAGAGTAAAGTGCCCTTATTTTAAACAATGTATCGTTCTAAATGCTTAATCCCTATGTAAAAAAGTTATTTTAGCAGGAATATGTTATTGAATAAAATGAGAAAAATTTATTTTAGCCGTAAATCGAAAATAATGGATCGAGCGAATCGGTCGATTGCGCCGAGACGCGCTATGATGCAACAGACGAGCGATTGGAACGCCCGAATATTTTCAAAGTCCCAACGTACCGATCAAGAGTAAAGTACCATTTTCCTACATTAGATTTCGTTCTAAATGCTTAATCCCTATGTAAAAACGTTAGTTAAGCAAGAATATCGTATTTTTAAAAAAATCTAATGATAGGATTTCCCAGAAAATTGAAAAAACCGAAAAATGTCAAGAGTAAAGTGCCATTTTCTGACATTAGATTTCGTTCTAAATGCTTAATCCCTATGTAGAAACGTTAGTTAAGCAAGAATATCGTATTCTTAAAAAAATCTAATGATAGGATTTTTCAGAAAATTGAAAAAACCGTAAAATGTCAAGAGTAAAGTGCCCTTATTTTAAACAATGTATCGTTCTAAATGCTTAATCCCTATGTAAAAAAGTTATTTTAGCAGGAATATGTTATTGAATAAAATGAGAAAAATTTATTTTAGCCGTAAATCGAAAATAATGGATCGAGCGAATCGGTCGATTGCGCCGAGACGCGCTATGATGCAACAGACGAGCGATTGGAACGCCCGAATATTTTCAAAGTCCCAACGTACCGATCAAGAGTAAAGTACCATTTTCCTACATTAGATTTCGTTCTAAATGCTTAATCCCTATGTAAAAACGTTAGTTAAGCAAGAATATCGTATTTTTAAAAAAATCTAATGATAGGATTTCCCAGAAAATTGAAAAAACCGTAAAATGTCAAGAGTAAAGTGCCATTTTCTGACATTAGATTTCGTTCTAAATGCTTAATCCCTATGTAGAAACGTTAGTTAAGCAAGAATATCGTATTTTTAAAAAAATCTAATGATAGGATTTTTCAGAAAATTGAAAAAACCGTAAAATGTCAAGAGTAAAGTGCCCTTATTTTAAACAATGTATCGTTCTAAATGCTTAATCCCTATGTAAAAAAGTTATTTTAGCAGGAATATGTTATTGAAAAAAATTAGAAAAATTTATTTTAGCCGTAAATCGAAAATAATGGGGACACCGGAGCTGTTCGAAGCGCCGAGCGCGCCGCGTACGCCCGAATATTTTCAAAGTCCCAACGTACCGATCAAGAGTAAAGTACCATTTTCCTACATTAGATTTCGTTCTAAATGCTTAATCCCTATGTAAAAACGTTAGTTAAGCAAGAATATCGTATTTTTAAAAAAATCTAATGATAGGATTTCCCAGAAAATTGAAAAAACCGAAAAATGTCAAGAGTAAAGTGCCATTTTCTGACATTAGATTTCGTTCTAAATGCTTAATCCCTATGTAGAAACGTTAGTTAAGCAAGAATATCGTATTCTTAAAAAAATCTAATGATAGGATTTTTCAGAAAATTGAAAAAACCGTAAAATGTCAAGAGTAAAGTGCCCTTATTTTAAACAATGTATCGTTCTAAATGCTTAATCCCTATGTAAAAAAGTTATTTAAGCAAGAATATGTTATTGAATAAAATGAGAAAAATTTATTTTAGCCGTAAATCGAAAATAATGGATCGAGCGAATCGGTCGATTGCGCCGAGACGCGCTATGATGCAACAGACGAGCGATTGGAACGCCCGAATATTTTCAAAGTCCCAACGTACCGATCAAGAGTAAAGTACCATTTTCCTACATTAGATTTCGTTCTAAATGCTTAATCCCTATGTAAAAACGTTAGTTAAGCAAGAATATCGTATTTTTAAAAAAATCTAATGATAGGATTTCCCAGAAAATTGAAAAAACCGAAAAATGTCAAGAGTAAAGTGCCATTTTCTGACATTAGATTTCGTTCTAAATGCTTAATCCCTATGTAGAAACGTTAGTTAAGCAAGAATATCGTATTTTTAAAAAAATCTAATGATAGGATTTTTCAGAAAATTGAAAAAACCGTAAAATGTCAAGAGTAAAGTGCCCTTATTTTAAACAATGTATCGTTCTAAATGCTTAATCCCTATGTAAAAAAGTTATTTTAGCAGGAATATGTTATTGAATAAAATGAGAAAAATTTATTTTAGCCGTAAATCGAAAATAATGGATCGAGCGAATCGGTCGATTGCGCCGAGACGCGCTATGATGCAACAGACGAGCGATTGGAACGCCCGAATATTTTCAAAGTCCCAACGTACCGATCAAGAGTAAAGTACCATTTTCCTACATTAGATTTCGTTCTAAATGCTTAATCCCTATGTAAAAACGTTAGTTAAGCAAGAATATCGTATTTTTAAAAAAATCTAATGATAGGATTTCCCAGAAAATTGAAAAAACCGTAAAATGTCAAGAGTAAAGTGCCATTTTCTGACATTAGATTTCGTTCTAAATGCTTAATCCCTATGTAGAAACGTTAGTTAAGCAAGAATATCGTATTTTTAAAAAAATCTAATGATAGGATTTTTCAGAAAATTGAAAAAACCGTAAAATGTCAAGAGTAAAGTGCCCTTATTTTAAACAATGTATCGTTCTAAATGCTTAATCCCTATGTAAAAAAGTTATTTTAGCAGGAATATGTTATTGAAAAAAATTAGAAAAATTTATTTTAGCCGTAAATCGAAAATAATGGGGACACCGGAGCTGTTCGAAGCGCCGAGCGCGCCGCGTACGCCCGAATATTTTCAAAGTCCCAACGTACCGATCAAGAGTAAAGTACCATTTTCCTACATTAGATTTCGTTCTAAATGCTTAATCCCTATGTAAAAACGTTAGTTAAGCAAGAATATCGTATTTTTAAAAAAATCTAATGATAGGATTTCCCAGAAAATTGAAAAAACCGAAAAATGTCAAGAGTAAAGTGCCATTTTCTGACATTAGATTTCGTTCTAAATGCTTAATCCCTATGTAGAAACGTTAGTTAAGCAAGAATATCGTATTCTTAAAAAAATCTAATGATAGGATTTTTCAGAAAATTGAAAAAACCGTAAAATGTCAAGAGTAAAGTGCCCTTATTTTAAACAATGTATCGTTCTAAATGCTTAATCCCTATGTAAAAAAGTTATTTAAGCAAGAATATGTTATTGAATAAAATGAGAAAAATTTATTTTAGCCGTAAATCGAAAATAATGGATCGAGCGAATCGGTCGATTGCGCCGAGACGCGCTATGATGCAACAGACGAGCGATTGGAACGCCCGAATATTTTCAAAGTCCCAACGTACCGATCAAGAGTAAAGTACCATTTTCCTACATTAGATTTCGTTCTAAATGCTTAATCCCTATGTAAAAACGTTAGTTAAGCAAGAATATCGTATTTTTAAAAAAATCTAATGATAGGATTTCCCAGAAAATTGAAAAAACCGAAAAATGTCAAGAGTAAAGTGCCATTTTCTGACATTAGATTGCGTTCTAAATGCTTAATCCCTATGTAGAAACGTTAGTTAAGCAAGAATATCGTATTTTTAAAAAAATCTAATGATAGGATTTTTCAGAAAATTGAAAAAACCGTAAAATGTCAAGAGTAAAGTGCCCTTATTTTAAACAATGTATCGTTCTAAATGCTTAATCCCTATGTAAAAAAGTTATTTAAGCAGGAATATGTTATTGAATAAAATGAGAAAAATTTATTTTAGCCGTAAATCGAAAATAATGGATCGAGCGAATCGGTCGATTGCGCCGAGACGCGCTATGATGCAACAGACGAGCGATTGGAACGCCCGAATATTTTCTAAGTGCCAACGTACCGATCAAGAGTAAAGTACCATTTTCCTACATTAGATTTCGTTCTATATGCTTAATCCCTATGTAAAAACGTTAGTTAAGCAAGAATATCGTATTTTTAAAAAAATCTAATGATAGGATTTCCCAGAAAATTGAAAAAACCGTAAAATGTCAAGAGTAAAGTGCCATTTTCTGACATTAGATTTCGTTCTAAATGCTTAATCCCTATGTAGAAACGTTAGTTAAGCAAGAATATCGTATTTTTAAAAAAATCTAATGATAGGATTTTTCAGAAAATTGAAAAAACCGTAAAATGTCAAGAGTAAAGTGCCCTTATTTTAAACAATGTATCGTTCTAAATGCTTAATCCCTATGTAAAAAAGTTATTTTAGCAGGAATATGTTATTGAAAAAAATTAGAAAAATTTATTTTAGCCGTAAATCGAAAATAATGGGGACACCGGAGCTGTTCGAAGCGCCGAGCGCGCCGCGTACGCCCGAATATTTTCAAAGTCCCAACGTACCGATCAAGAGTAAAGTACCATTTTCCTACATTAGATTTCGTTCTAAATGCTTAATCCCTATGTAAAAACGTTAGTTAAGCAAGAATATCGTATTTTTAAAAAAATCTAATGATAGGATTTCCCAGAAAATTGGAAAAACCGAAAAATGTCAAGAGTAAAGTGCCATTTTCTGACATTAGATTTCGTTCTAAATGCTTAATCCCTATGTAGAAACGTTAGTTAAGCAAGAATATCGTATTCTTAAAAAAATCTAATGATAGGATTTTTCAGAAAATTGAAAAAACCGTAAAATGTCAAGAGTAAAGTGCCCTTATTTTAAACAATGTATCGTTCTAAATGCTTAATCCCTATGTAAAAAAGTTATTTAAGCAAGAATATGTTATTGAATAAAATGAGAAAAATTTATTTTAGCCGTAAATCGAAAATAATGGATCGAGCGAATCGGTCGATTGCGCCGAGACGCGCTATGATGCAACAGACGAGCGATTGGAACGCCCGAATATTTTCAAAGTCCCAACGTACCGATCAAGAGTAAAGTACCATTTTCCTACATTAGATTTCGTTCTAAATGCTTAATCCCTATGTAAAAACGTTAGATAAGCAAGAATATCGTATTTTTAAAAAAATCTAATGATAGGATTTCCCAGAAAATTGAAAAAACCGTAAAATGTCAAGAGTAAAGTGCCATTTTCTGACATTAGATTTCGTTCTAAATGCTTAATCCCTATGTAGAAACGTTAGTTAAGCAAGAATATCGTATTTTTAAAAAAATCTAATGATAGGATTTTTCAGAAAATTGAAAAAACCGTAAAATGTCAAGAGTAAAGTGCCCTTATTTTAAACAATGTATCGTTCTAAATGCTTAATCCCTATGTAAAAAAGTTATTTTAGCAGGAATATGTTATTGAAAAAAATTAGAAAAATTTATTTTAGCCGTAAATCGAAAATAATGGGGACACCGGAGCTGTCCGAAGCGCCGAGCGCGCCGCGAACGCCCGAATATTTTCAAAGTCCCAACGTACCGAACAAGAGTAAAGTACCATTTTCCTACATTAGATTTCGTTCTAAATACTTAATCCCTATGTAAAAACGTTAGTTAAGCAAGAATATCGTATTTTTAAAAAAATCTAATGATAGGATTTTCCAGAAAATTGAAAAAACCGAAAAATGTCAAGAGTAAAGTGCCATTTTCTGACATTAGATTTCGTTCTAAATGCTTAATCCCTATGTAGAAACGTTAGTTAAGCAAGAATATCGTATTCTTAAAAAAATCTAATGATAGGATTTTTCAGAAAATTGAAAAAACCGTAAAATGTCAAGAGTAAAGTGCCCTTATTTTAAACAATGTATCGTTCTAAATGCTTAATCCCTATGTAAAAAAGTTATTTAAGCAAGAATATGTTATTGAATAAAATGAGAAAAATTTATTTTAGCCGTAAATCGAAAATAATGGATCGAGCGAATCGGTCGATTGCGCCGAGACGCGCTATGATGCAACAGACGAGCGATTGGAACGCCCGAATATTTTCAAAGTCCCAACGTACCGATCAAGAGTAAAGTACCATTTTCCTACATTAGATTTCGTTCTAAATGCTTAATCCCTATGTAAAAACGTTAGTTAAGCAAGAATATCGTATTTTTAAAAAAATCTAATGATAGGATTTCCCAGAAAATTGAAAAAACCGAAAAATGTCAAGAGTAAAGTGCCATTTTCTGACATTAGATTTCGTTCTAAATGCTTAATCCCTATGTAGAAACGTTAGTTAAGCAAGAATATCGTATTTTTAAAAAAATCTAATGATAGGATTTTTCAGAAAATTGAAAAAACCGTAAAATGTCAAGAGTAAAGTGCCCTTATTTTAAACAATGTATCGTTCTAAATGCATAATCCCTATGTAAAAAAGTTATTTTAGCAGGAATATGTTATTGAAAAAAATTAGAAAAATTTATTTTAGCCGTAAATCGAAAATAATGGGGACACCGGAGCTGTTCGAAGCGCCGAGCGCGCCGCGTACGCCCGAATATTTTCAAAGTCCCAACGTACCGATCAAGAGTAAAGTACCATTTTCCTACATTAGATTTCGTTCTAAATACTTAATCCCTATGTAAAAACGTTAGTTAAGCAAGAATATCGTATTTTTAAAAAAATCTAATGATAGGATTTTCCAGAAAATTGAAAAAACCGAAAAATGTCAAGAGTAAAGTGCCATTTTCTGACATTAGATTTCGTTCTAAATGCTTAATCCCTATGTAGAAACGTTAGTTAAGCAAGAATATCGTATTCTTAAAAAAATCTAATGATAGGATTTTTCAGAAAATTGAAAAAACCGTAAAATGTCAAGAGTAAAGTGCCCTTATTTTAAACAATGTATCGTTCTAAATGCTTAATCCCTATGTAAAAAAGTTATTTAAGCAAGAATATGTTATTGAATAAAATGAGAAAAATTTATTTTAGCCGTAAATCGAAAATAATGGATCGAGCGAATCGGTCGATTGCGCCGAGACGCGCTATGATGCAACAGACGAGCGATTGGAACGCCCGAATATTTTCAAAGTCCCAACGTACCGATCAAGAGTAAAGTACCATTTTCCTACATTAGATTTCGTTCTAAATGCTTAATCCCTATGTAAAAACGTTAGTTAAGCAAGAATATCGTATTTTTAAAAAAATCTAATGATAGGATTTCCCAGAAAATTGAAAAAACCGAAAAATGTCAAGAGTAAAGTGCCATTTTCTGACATTAGATTTCGATCTAAATGCTTAATCCCTATGTAGAAACGTTAGTTACGCAAGAATATCGTATTTTTAAAAAAATCTAATGGTAGGATTTTTCAGAAAATTGAAAAAACCGTAAAATGTCAAGAGTAAAGTGCCCTTATTTTAAACATTATATCGTTCTAAATGCTTAATCCCTATGTAAAAAAGTTATCTAAGCAAGAATATGTTATTGAATAAAATGAGAAAAATTTATTTTAGCCGTAAATCGAAAATAATGGGTCGAGCGAATCGGTCGATTGCGCCGAGACGCGCTATGATGCAACAGACGAGCGATTGGAACGCCCGAATATTTTCAAAGTCCCAACGTACCGATCAAGAGTAAAGTACCATTTTCCTACATTAGATTTCGTTCTAAATGCTTAATCCCTATGTAGAAACGTCAGTTAAGCAAGAATATCGTATTTTTAAAAAAATCTAATGATAGGATTTTCCAGAAAATTGAAAAAACCGAAAAATGTCAAGAGTAAAGTGCCATTTTCTGACATTAGATTTCGTTCTAAATGCTGAATCCCTATGTAGAAACGTTAGTTAAGCAAGAATATCGTATTTTTTTTTTTTTTTTAAAATCTAATGGTAGGATTTTTCAGAAAATTGAAAAAAACCGTAAAATGTCAAGAGTAAAGTGCCCTTATTTTAAACATTATATCGTTCTAAATGCTTAATCCCTATGTAAAAAAAGTTATCTAAGCAAGAATATGTTATTGAATAAAATGAGAAAAATTTATTTTAGCCGTAAATCGAAAATAATGGGTCGAGCGAATCGGTCGATTGCGCCGAGACGCGCTATGACCCCCCCGTGTCCGCTACCTTGTCGTGGTGGGGGGGCTTCGTGCCCTAATGATCCTCAAGGCTGTGCCGGTGGGGATTTTATTCCCTGGCAGGTTCTACCTAGCCGGAGTGGCTTGAGGTGAGGGGCCAACTAAAGTCGGACACATACCGTAAACCTGTGGTCATGTTTTACAGGAACGGGGGTCTTGCCTTAACCGGCCGGACCGCGAGGATGACAACCTCTCTAAAAAATCCCTAGCCCCAAGCAGTGTTGCGCGGTGAAGAGGGCGTAGCTGGAGTAAGCGCCAGCTATGGTTGGTGGGTGCACCAATCGTTAGCGGACAACCCCGGGGTACCTGGCGACCCCCCGGGCGTATTAGCCTTCCCCGGGTATGGCGGCTCTACCCGGGGTGACCTCCTTTCCGACCACACTCGTGGGATCAGATATGGATTCTTTTTCAAATACAACCGGGGAGGGGGGAAACGAGCGTGAGGTGGAGGTGCGCGGGCCTATCGTGCGCCTCAAAAGATGTACAGAGCCGGTGTGGCGGAGGCATTCTGCAACACGCGGCGCAAAGAGGCCTGCGGAGGGCCTTGGCGACTGCGACGGGGGGGAGGAGTCGGACTTCTCCGTCTCCTCCCACCACTCGTCGCAGAGCGTCCCGGGCACCTCCACGAGGAAACGGGGCCGGCCACCGACGACCGGGCAATACGTTGGCCTCCAAGAGGCCAAACGCAAACAGGCTGAGGCTGAAAGAAGCCTCATAGCGGGCATTTTCGACCCGGTTGCCCCGGGACCGAGGCCCGCGAGTTCGAGCGACCCGCTTCCGGACGAGGTCGAGGTCGCTGCGGATTTCCGGGGCCGCCCGACGCGGGACGTTGCGGCCGCGGTAATGGAGTGCCTGGGCGATGTGGCCAGGATATCCAATGCCGCGACGGGGCTGAAGGCCAGTGCGGTGCGGTCCCTCCGGACGGCGGCCCTGAGCAGCCGGGTGGGCGTTGCGGAGCTGGCAGTTCGGTCGGCTCCCAGCGCCACCCGGCTGTTGGAGGCCGAGAACGCTCAATTGCGAGAGCAATTGGCGGAGTTGCGGGCGGAGGTCGCCCGACTCCGTCAAGCGGTGGAGGCGGGGCCGGCTGTTGCCGGGATGGCTCCGCCGCTGCCCCCTGATGGGGGCAAGGGGTTGCTGCCGGTTATCAGCGCTCGGGGGCCCCAGTCCCCTGGGCGAGGAGGGTCCTCGCCCCCACCCGCGGCTGTGCCAGCCGACTTGCTGGCACAGATCGGCTCCCTTATCGACGCCAAATTGGCATCGTTCAGAAGGGAGCTGGTCCCGCGGGTGCGAGGCCCGCGATCGGCGGCACCCGTGCCGCCCGCCCCACCCCTGCCGATGGACAGGAGGGGGGGAAAGAAAAAGGGTGGCAGTGGGGGAGCGACTGTGGTCGCTAAGGCGACACAAATGCAGCCCGCCCCCACTGTTGCGCCGCCCTCCACCACACCTCCAACTGAGGTGTGGTCAAAGGTAGTTGGCCGGAAGGCCAAAAGGGCGGCTGCCGCAGATATACCTGCGGCAGCTGCCAAGGCTGCTTTGACCGAGAGGGCGGCGAAGCGGGTGGCACCGGCTGCTCCCAAAAGGGCTCCCCTGCCGCCACGTCCGCCCCGCACGGCTGCCGTTACTCTAACGGTACCGGCCGGCGGGGCGATGAGTTACGCCGAGGCGATGGCCACTGCCAGGTCCAAAATAGACCTGGCAGAACTTGGCATCGCCTCGCTGAAGCCCAGGAGAGCGGTGACGGGGGCAATAATTTTAGAGGTCCCCGGAGCTGATGGAGCAGCCAAGGCCACTGCCCTGGCCTCTAAGATGGCTGACGCGCTGGCAGGGACCGGCGTGAAGGTCGCGCGCCCAATCAAAAAGGCCGACCTTAGGGTGCGCGGCCTGGTCGACTCGACCACGCCGGTGGAGGTCGCCGCAGCTGTCGCCCGTGTGGGAGGGTGCGACCGGGGGGATGTGAAGACCGGCGAAATCCGGTCTTCCCCATCTGGTTTGGGCACCCTCTGGGTCCAGTGCCCTGCTGCGGCCGCGCGCAAAGTTGCGGTCGCTGGCAAATTGACAGTGGGCTGGACCCAGGCGACGGTGGAGGCCCTCAGCGCCCGCCCCTTGCAGTGCTACCGCTGCTTTGGCTTAGGCCACACGAGGCAGCGGTGCACTGCGGCCGAGGATCGGTCCGGCTGCTGTTTTGGGTGCGGCAGTCAGGACCACAGGGTGGCTGGCTGCACTGAACAGCCAAAGTGCCCGCTTTGCGCGGGTGCTGGCAAGCCGGCCGGCCACCGCCTCGGCAGCCGGGCGTGCCCTGCCAGCGCGAGACGCGGCAGAGGGAGCAGGGGGAGGAGAACCACGACGGCCAAGGCGGCAGCCGCCGTGGCAGCTACTAATACAAAAGATCCGGCACCCAAGGATGCCACCGTCACGCCCGCGGGGGCGGTTGGGGCTGATAAAACCCCAGACGCCACCGCTCCCGCGGCGGCGATGGAGATTGAGGCGCCGGAGTAATGGGGCCTACTGGCCCTATTATTCAGGCCAACCTGAACCGCTCGGTCAGGGCACAAGACCTTTTTGTGCAATTCCTGGCCGAGCGGGGTGCCGGGTTGGCCGTAGCGGCGGAGCCGTACCGGGTCCCCGACCATCCACATTGGATGGGGGACTTGGACGGCTCCGTCGTTATAATATGGGCAGGCCGGCCGGGGTCCCCGGCGTGCTCCGTTATCGAGCGCGGCCGGGGATACCTGGCCGTTGACTGGGGCGGCACCGTGGTTGTGGCGATCTACGCACCTCCGAGGTGGTCCCTCGTGGAGTATGAACAGTATCTGGACGTGGTGGGGAGATGCGTCTCTCGCTGCCAGCCACGTCCGGTGCTGGTCCTGGGGGACTTCAACGCCAAGTCTTCAGCTTGGGGTTCCCCCAGGACGGACCCGAGGGGCCGGGAGGTGCTTGATTGGGCGGCGGGACTCGGACTCTGTCTTCTAAACACGGGCTCGGTCCATACGTGCGTGCGGTATAACGGGGGGTCCATCGTTGACCTGTCATGGGCAACGCCCCCAGCCGTGCGCCGTATTACGGGGTGGAGGGTGGCGGAGGAGGTCGAGACGCTGTCCGACCACAGATACATTGTTCTCGGCCTCTCCGCCGCCCCATCGACGCCCCGACGTCGCCCCGCTGATGAGGGATCGCCTCAGCCACGGTGGGCGCTGAAGCGCCTCGACCGGGACGCTCTGATGGCGGCAGCCCACGTCGTGGCCTGGCCGGCAACACCGGCCGGGCCAGTCGACGGGACAAGGGAGGCCCATTGGTTCCGGGGCGCAATGACGTCGATTTGCGACGTCGCCATGCCCCGGGCCAGGGTCTTCCCGAGGAAGGCGGTGTACTGGTGGTCGCGCGCGATAGCGGATTTACGCACAGAGTGCGTCCGCGCGCGGCGCCAGTGCGCCCGCGCCCGTCGACGACGACGTTCCGACGTGGAGCTGGCTATCCAGCTGTATGGGCGATACAGGGAGAAGGTGGTCGCCCTGCAGCTGGCCATCAGGCAGGCGAAGAGCCAGGCCTGGCGCGACTTTCTCGGGTCTCTGAACCGAGATCCGTGGGGGCGCCCATACAAAAATGGCGATGGGACGTTTACGTCCCTGGGCGCCCCCTCTGACGGAAAGCCTGGATCCGGGGATGCTCGGACGGGTCGTGGACGCGCTATTCCCCGTCAGCGGGGAGGCGTCCCGGCCCGTCCCTCAGCTAGAGGGACATGAGTGGTCCCCGGATCTGGAGGTCGCGCCGGAGGAAATGGCCGGGGTAGTCAAATGGCTTCGGGGCAAGAATACTGCCCCGGGGCCGGACGGTATCCCCGGCCGGGTCTGGTTGCTTGCCATGAGCGTCCTGGGCGGGAGGCTCAGAAGCCTCTTCTCCGGGCTCCTGAGGTCCGGGGTGTTCCCGGACCTCTGGAGGAGAAGTCGGATGGTCCTCTTAAAGAAGGATGGGAGGCCTGCGGATTCTCCCTCCGCGTACCGGCCCATTTGCCTCCTGGACGAGGTGGGCAAGATCTTTGAAAAGATCATTGCTGCCCGCCTCGCCAGGCACCTGTCCCGCGTTGGCCCCGATCTGGCGGACTGCCAGTTCGGCTTTCGGGAGGGGCGATCGACGGTCGACGCAATCGACCGTCTAAAGTCCCTCTCGGACAATGCCGTGGCACGGGGCGGGGTGTGTTTGGCGGTGTCGATCGACATCGTCAATGCATTTAACACCCTGCCCTGGTCCGCCATTAGGGAGGCCCTGGTTGAACACCAGGTGCCTCCCTATCTGAGGCGGGTGATCGGGGCCTACCTGCGGGACAGGTGGGTGGAATACCCGGGCCGGTACGGGACGATACGGAGGGAAGTGGACTGCGGGGTCCCACAGGGGTCCGTGTTAGGACCACTCCTGTGGGACCTGGGATATAACGCAGTCCTGAGGGCCTCCCTGCCCGACGGTGCCACTGTCGTCTGCTATGCGGACGACACGTTAGTGGTCACCGTCGGGGACACCTTCGAGAGGACCATCCGACGAGCGGAGGTTGCGGTGGCAGCCGTCGTCGCGAAGATCCACGATCTGGGGCTGAAGATGGCCCCGGAGAAGGCCGAGGCCGTCTGGTTTGGACGGCCTCGGTCGCGGCCACCGTCCGGATCGTGGATCTGGGTTGGAGGAGCCTGCGTCGAGGTGAAGTCCGAGATCAAGTATCTCGGACTGATCCTCGACAGCCACTGGAGATTCGGGGCGCATTTCGGCCGCCTCGTCCCCCGAGTTGAGAGGGCGGCGGCCTCGCTCGGCCGCCTGTTGCCCAATCTCGGGGGACCGGATAACATGGTGCGTCGCCTATACCTGGGCGTGGTGCGGTCCATGGCCTTGTACGGCGCCCCGATCTGGGGGCCGTCCGCGAGGGCAAGCCGGCGCATCACTTTGTTGTTGCGCCGGCTTCAGAGGCAAATGGCCCTTCGCCTCATACGGGGTTACCGCACCGCGTCTACCGTGGCGGCGCTTGCTCTGGCGGGAGAAATTCCCTTCGAGCTGCAGGCGGCGATGCGCGCCTATGTCTATAGGCGCATATGCATCGCTGGCCGGGCTCGGGGGGACCCGCCGGAGCAGGAGGCGGTCGACGGCTTCGAACTCCAGGCCCGGGGACTAGCGCTCGCCAGATGGCATGCGGAGCTTTGTTCCCATGCCGGCGAGCGCGTCCCTGGGGCTCTCCTGCCACACTTCACCTCGTGGCGGGAGAGGCGGTTTGGCAGGCTCACCTACCGTGCGACGCAGGTGTTCACCGGGCATGGCTGCTTCGGTGTGTACCTGTGTCGCATCGGTCGGGAAGCGACGACGGTGTGCCACCACTGTGGCGCGGAGGAGGACTCGGCGCAGCATACACTGGAGGTATGCCCCGCCTTTTCAGTGCTGCGCCGAGTCCTAAGACGGGAAGTTGGTCGCGACCTCGCTCTCTCCAGCTTAGTTGGGGCCATGCTGGAGAGCCCAAGAAAATGGGCGGCAGCCATCGCCTTCTGCGAACAGGTGATGCTGCAGAAGGAGGCTGCCGAGCGGGGTCGCCGTGAGCGGGGGGTGCGGCGTGTGCGCCCACGCCTAGAGCCCCCCTCCCCGAGCAGATGAGAATAGGCGGGCGGCGGGTGTACCAGATTACTGGTTTAATTGCCCGCCGCCCGCCAACCCCCCCCCAACTGAAGCTGTCCTCCCCATAGTGGGAGTGACGAGGCGGTGTGGGGTGCGGTCCCCCGCACCGCCGAAGCAAGATGATTCATGGGGGGAGTATAAATCTCCCCCCCGGGACGCGGCCGGCCATCGCCATTCCATCCTGGTGGCCGGCCAGGCGAGGGGGAGCCGCGGTTGTGTTCTGTAAGAGTTCCCGTGGCTCCCCCGCTACTCGCCAGCGCCCTAGGCCGCCGTGGGGGTTTTAGCGGGTCAAAACCCGCACTACCCCCGCCCCGCCCCTCGGGCGGGACGGGGGTGTCTGACCAGCAGATTTCCCCCACGTTAAACAAAAAAAAAAAAAAAAAAGCGCGCCGCGTACGCCCGAATATTTTCTAAGTCCCAACGTACCGATCAAGAGTAAAGTACCATTTTCCTACATTAGATTTCGTTCTAAATGCTTAATCCCTATGTAGAAACGTCAGTTAAGCAAGAATATCGTATTTTTAAAAAAATCTAATGATAGGATTTTCCAGAAAATTGAAAAAACCGAAAAATGTCAAGAGTAAAGTGCCATTTTCTGACATTAGATTTCGATCTAAATGCTTAATCCCTATGTAGAAACGTTAGTTAAGCAAGAATATCGTATTTTTAAAAAAATCTAATGGTAGGATTTTTCAGAAAATTGAAAAAACCGTAAAATGTCAAGAGTAAAGTGCCCTTATTTTAAACAATGTATCGTTCTAAATGCTTAATCCCTATGTAAAAAAGTTATTTAAGCAAGAATATGTTATTGAAAAAAATTAGAAAAATTTATTTTAGCCGTAAATCGAAAATAATGGGGACACCGGAGCTGTTCAAAGCGCCGAGCGCGCCGCGTACGCCCGAATATTTTCTAAGTCCCAACGTACCGATCAAGAGTAAAGTACCATTTTCCTACATTAGATTTCGTTCTAAATGCTTAATCCCTATGTAGAAACGTCAGTTAAGCAAGAATATCGTATTTTTAAAAAAATCTAATGATAGGATTTTCCAGAAAATTGAAAAAACCGAAAAATGTCAAGAGTAAAGTGCCATTTTCTGACATTAGATTTCGATCTAAATGCTTAATCCCTATGTAGAAACGTTAGTTAAGCAAGAATATCGTATTTTTAAAAAAATCTAATGGTAGGATTTTTCAGAAAATTGAAAAAACCGTAAAATGTCAAGAGTAAAGTGCCCTTATTTTAAACATTATATCGTTCTAAATGCTTAATCCCTATGTAAAAAAGTTATCTAAGCAAGAATATGTTATTGAATAAAATGAGAAAAATTTATTTTAGCCGTAAATCGAAAATAATGGGTCGAGCGAATCGGTCGATTGCGCCGAGACGCGCTATGATGCAACAGACGAGCGATTGGAACGCCCGAATATTTTCAAAGTCCCAACGTACCGATCAAGAGTAAAGTACCATTTTCCTACATTAGATTTCGTTCTAAATGCTTAATCCCTATGTAGAAACGTCAGTTAAGCAAGAATATCGTATTTTTAAAAAAATCTAATGATAGGATTTTCCAGAAAATTGAAAAAACCGAAAAATGTCAAGAGTAAAGTGCCATTTTCTGACATTAGATTTCGATCTAAATGCTTAATCCCTATGTAGAAACGTTAGTTAAGCAAGAATATCGTATTTTTAAACAAATCTAATGATAGGATTTTTCAGAAAATTGAAAAAACCGTAAAATGTCAAGAGTAAAGTGCCCTTATTTTAAACAATGTATCGTTCTAAATGCTTAATCCCTATGTAAAAAAGTTATTTAAGCAAGAATATGTTATTGAAAAAAATTAGAAAAATTTATTTTAGCCGTAAATCGAAAATAATGGGGACACCGGAGCTGTTCAAAGCGCCGAGCGCGCCGCGTACGCCCGAATATTTTCTAAGTCCCAACGTACCGATCAAGAGTAAAGTACCATTTTCCTACATTAGATTTCGTTCTAAATGCTTAATCCCTATGTAGAAACGTCAGTTAAGCAAGAATATCGTATTTTTAAAAAAATCTAATGATAGGATTTTCCAGAAAATTGAAAAAACCGAAAAATGTCAAGAGTAAAGTGCCATTTTCTGACATTAGATTTCGATCTAAATGCTTAATCCCTATGTAGAAACGTTAGTTAAGCAAGAATATCGTATTTTTAAAAAAATCTAATGATAGGATTTTTCAGAAAATTGAAAAAACCGTAAAATGTCAAGAGTAAAGTGCCCTTATTTTAAACAATGTATCGTTCTAAATGCTTAATCCCTATGTAAAAAAGTTATTTAAGCAAGAATATGTTATTGAAAAAAATTAGAAAAATTTATTTTAGCCGTAAATCGAAAATAATGGGGACACCGGAGCTGTTCAAAGCGCCGAGCGCGCCGCGTACGCCCGAATATTTTCTAAGTCCCAACGTACCGATCAAGAGTAAAGTACCATTTTCCTACATTAGATTTCGTTCTAAATGCTTAATCCCTATGTAGAAACGTCAGTTAAGCAAGAATATCGTATTTTTAAAAAAATCTAATGATAGGATTTTCCAGAAAATTGAAAAAACCGAAAAATGTCAAGAGTAAAGTGCCATTTTCTGACATTAGATTTCGATCTAAATGCTTAATCCCTATGTAGAAACGTTAGTTATGCAAGAATATCGTATTTTTAAAAAAATCTAATGGTAGGATTTTTCAGAAAATTGAAAAAACCGTAAAATGTCAAGAGTAAAGTGCCCTTATTTTAAACATTATATCGTTCTAAATGCTTAATCCCTATGTAAAAAAGTTATCTAAGCAAGAATATGTTATTGAATAAAATGAGAAAAATTTATTTTAGCCGTAAATCGAAAAAAAGACTGTTCGTTTCTCTGTCTCTCTCGCGCGATCGAAGTATTGATGTTTCCCGGCAAAGTAATGGGATATTAATTAAACTTTATACACGAAATTACTCGTTTTGATCCCCGCTACACAGCCGTATACTTTTTATAATTTTGTGGAATCGGTAACCTTGAAATATTTAACATAACGCGGATCGACTGTCTCTGTCTCTTTCTAGATCGGAATAATCGATGTTTCCCGGCAAACTATTGGGAGTTTAATTAAACTTTATACACGAAATTACTCGTTTTGATCCCTGCTACACAGCCGTATACTTTTTATAATTTTGTGGAATCGGGAACCTTGAATTATTTAACATAACGCGGATCGACTGTCTCTGTCTCTTTCTAGATCGGAAGAATCGATGTTTCCCGGCAAACTATTGGGAGATTAATTAAACTTTATACATGAAATTACTCGTTTTGATCCCCGCTACACAGCCGTATACTTTTTATAATTTTGTGGAATCGGTAACCTGGAGATATTTAACATAACGCGGATCGTCTATCTCTGTCTCTTTCTAGATCGGAATAATCGATGTTTCCCGGCAAAGTAATGGGATATTAATTAAACTTTATACACGAAATTACTCGTTTTGATCCCCGCTACACAGCCGTATACTTTTTATAATTTTGTGGAATCGGGAACCTTGAAATATTTAACATAACGCGGATCGACTTTCTCTGTCTCTTTCTAGATCGGAATAATCGATGTTTCCCGGCAAACTATTGGGAGTTTAATTAAACTTTATACATGAAATTACTCGTTTTGATCCCCGCTACACAGCCGTATACTTTTTATAATTTTGTGGAATCGGTAACCTTGAGATATTTAACATAACGCGGATCGACTGTCTCTGTCTCTTTCTAGATCGGAATAATCGATGTTTCCCGGCAAACTATTGGGAGATTAATTAAACTTTATACATGAAATTACTCGTTTTGGTCCCCGCTACACAGCCGTATACTTTTTATAATTTTATGGAATCGGTAACCTTGAAATATTTAACATAACGCGGATCGACTGTCTCTGTCTCTTTCTAGATCGGAATAATCGATGTTTCCCGGCAAACTAATGGGATATTAATTAAACTTTATACACGAAATTACTCGTTTTGATCCCCGCTACACAGCCGTATACTTTTTATAATTTTGTGGAATCGGGAACCTTGAAATATTTAACATAACGCGGATCGACTGTCTCTGTCTCTTTCTAGATCGGAATAATCGATGTTTCCCGGCAAACTATTGGGAGTTTAATTAAACTTTATACATGAAATTACTCGTTTTGATCCCCGCTACACAGCCGTATACTTTTTATAATTTTGTGGAATCGGTAACCTTGAGATATTTAACATAACGCGGATCGACTGTCTCTGTCTCTTTCTAGATCGGAATTATCGATGTTTCCCGGCAAACTAATGGGATATTAATTAAACTTTATACACGAAATTACTCGTTTTGATCCCTGCTACACAGCCGTATACTTTTTATAATTTTGTGGAATCGGGAACCTTGAAATATTTAACATAACGCGGATCGACTGTCTCTGTCTCTTTCTAGATCGGAAGAATCGATGTTTCCCGGCAAACTAATGGGAGTTTAATTAAACTTTATGCATCAAATCATTCAGTTTGACTCCTGCAACACAACCAAACACTCTCTGTAATTTTCTGAACTGAAAAACCACTGAAATTGCGCTCGAAATGCGGAGCGACGGGTCGGCGCGTCTGCACTGTGCGACAGCTAGTCAAAACGTCCGAACAGCGTATTGTTTTCGATCTCTTGGTACAATATTCGTATTCCTTGCTGTGTATAGCTTCCGATCGATTATTGCAATGGTCAAAGTTCCAGCGGCGTAATGCTTTCCATAAGATTACATTAATATAACCAGCGGCATATTGCTTTCTATCTTGTAATGAAAATTTTATAACCAAGTACCAACGGCGTATTGCTTTCGTTCGGATAATGGAGATTTTACAACCAAGTACCAGCGGTTTCTGTCTTATAATTAAATTATTATATTAAAATAAAGTACCAGCGGCGTGTTACTTTCGTTCGGATAATGGAGATTTTATTACTAAGTACCAGCGGTTTCTGTCTTATAATTGAATTATTATAATAAAATAAAGTACCAGCGGCATATTGCTTTCGTTCGGATAATGGAGATTTTATGTCCAGCGGCGTAGTGCTTTCTATCTTATAATGTAATTCTTATTACAAAGTACCAGCGGCGTATTGCTTCGTACCAGCGGCGT
>NW_027476137.1:667500-692500 GCF_051020955.1 Megalopta genalis
CGTTCACTATCGTATCAGGGGAAGACAGCGTGCTACTCCCACTGCCACCTCGAGTCCAACCCAATCCAGGCACTCTTACGGAGTAGTGTTAAAGTCTTTTATCTCCGCAAGAGGGGCTTCAGCCTGGCCCGAGGGGACGAACCCCGAGGGGTTCGCCCAGCATGCCGTACATCAACGGAGCTGGACGAGTCCACGCTCCGTATGCAGTTTCGTTCTATGTTCGCTTCTTAGTCTTGCTTACGGATTGTGCGAATTTTCGGAACTCCTGAAACAGCTGCTCTGACACCAGGCTGGCTTTGTCGATTGGCCACTGAAATCCATCTCGAATCGCCGCCTGGCGTAGGTGTTCCCTGTCCTCTACGTAACGCTGACAATCGTAGAGGACGTGGTTTGGAGTTTCCTCCTCCCCACATTCGCACAACTCGTCGTCGACCAGGGCGAACGTCTTGAGCTTCGCACGGAAGTCTCCGTGTCCGCTCAAGAACTGCGCTACATCATGGTCGACTCTGATCCAGCTCGCTGAGAGACGGTCTGATACCTCGCCGAAGTATTGGAAGGTTTCCCTACCCTTCGTCGAGGACGACCATCTCTGCTGCCACATCTCTAAAGTCGCCTCCCTCAGCCTTCTGCGAACTTGGGCTTCGGTGACGACTTCGTCAGCCAATTCGGCCTGACACACTTGATAGGTTCCATGTTGGAACCCGAGTTTCTTCCTGGCTTTGTACACGCAGCTGAACTCCGCTATCGCCAAGTCCACAGGTATCTCCCCGGCGATCACGGGGATCGCATCAGTGGAGACTGTCCTGTAGGCTTTGACGCAGCCAAGCAGAACATGCCTCTGCGCCCTGGTGAGCACTTTACTCGTCCCAGAGGTAAGGCGGTCTGCCCAGCCCGCGGCAGCATACGTGACGATTGGGACAAACAAGCCGCGGTACAAAGTACGCATCGTCCGATATCCCAATCCCCAGTTCGACTTAGCAATCCTTGCTAGCGCATTAAACGTTCGCAAGGACTTAGCATTCAAATACTCGACATGGGAATGGATACCCAGTCTAGAGTCAAAATGCACGCCAAGGTAACGCACAGAGTCCTTGACGGCAATATTCCGACCTCCTACTTTTATCACAGGTGGCCTCTCTCTGTCGAGAGAGCCTTTTAAGAATAGCATCTCGGTCTTGGTCGCAGACAGCGACAATTTCTGCTGGTCGCACCAGCGAGAAATGGTGTCCACAACCAATTGGCCATTGCTTTCTAGACCCTTCCTGCTGTTCGCGAAGATCAGGACAAGAAGGTCGTCTGCATAGGCGATGGGCTCGCAAGCGAGCCCGGCGTTCGATAAGAGCTGTAGAACCTCGTCGAAGACTAAGTTCCAACAGCTCGGACCAAGAATTGATCCCTGTGGGCAGCCCTTAGTGACTTTCTTCCGCACTGCACCGCGATCAGACACCATAGTCACCACGCGGCCGTCGAAGTAGTCGACCACCAATCTAAATAGGTTTTTTGGGCAGCCTCGCTTCCTCAACGCGTTGAGTATGCTTGGCCACCAGACATTATCAAAGGCCGCAGCAATGTCGAAGAGCAGACCCACGACGTACTTTTCCTCTCGACCGGACGCAAGCTCCCTCATCTTTACCACGGCATCAGTCGTGGATCGATGCGGCCTGAATCCGTATTGCCGATCGGAGGCGTAGTCGGGGTGCAAAAACGAACTAGCTAATCGCGTAGCGATTAGCTTCTCCAAGACTTTGCCTACGACCGAAAGCAAGCATATTGGTCTGTAGGACTTTATCTCCGTTTCAGGTTTCTCGGGTCCTTTAAGGATGGTAATGATGGACCCGACTTTCCATTCCACGGGAAAGACTCCGTGTGCCAGGCATCCGTTGTAGAGTCGGAGGAGCTCGCGTGAGATTATATTACACGAACGTTTTAAAATCTCCGGCTCGATCCGATCTAGGCCTGGACACTTGCCGCTCTTCAGTCGGTTGACCGCCGATCTGAGCTCCGAGAGGGTGAAGAGACTGGCGTCCTCACTCTCCGGCTCGATGGCAGCTTCCCTCCTGACTCGCGCATGATCCGGGGAGTCATTCGCGGGGCTATCGTCCGGAATTAACCCCTCCAGCAGCGCGGAAGCGGTGGAGTCCCAGTCTGTGGTGTAACCCTGGGCAGTGTTACGATTTATATTGGAGATGACCGTGCTGGCTGTCATCTTCTGCCTCGTGATCTTATAAATGAGGCCCCAGGGTTCCTTGTTTCCCTGCTCGGTCACGAATGCACGCCAGCTGTGCGACCGAGCAGCTTTGATGGCGGCTTTGTAGGCCTTTCTCTGTTTAAGATACTCGGTCCTCTTGGCCGCCCTCTGCTCCTCTGAACATGCTGCGTTCTGCGAGGCTCGTCTAAGTTTGTAGACTCGCCTCTTTTGCCTCGTCAGGTCGGCCGTCCACCATGGGACGGATTTTGAATGCCACTGCTTGGTTGGCATCGAGGAGTCGCACGCTTGGACGATCATTCTTTCGATCTCCTGTGCTAGATGTTCGACATCCCCCTTATTGTTCAATGGATTGGGGGATATACTCCTCTTACTTTCCTGCAGCGCCTTGTCGAACTCGGGCCATTTTGCGCTTCGGAGTCGGAACCTTGGTAATAATCCGTTCCGGTTGGTGCTGCTGTTGCTACTAATTTCGGCAGCACCGTCCTCGGCGCAAAAACTCAAAGAAAACTCTATGACTCGGTGGTCGCTGGTCGTCAGGTCCTCGCGGACCTTCCAACCTCGCACCTTGTCGCAAATATCAGGTGTCGATAGTGTGACGTCGATGTATGACTGTCCACTAGGGCTGGAAAACGTCGGAGCGTTTCCAGCCTCGTTCAAGACAACCAAGCCATGGCTCACGATAAACTCTTCGAGTTTACGGCCTCTCACGTCCGTCTCCGCGCTGCCCCACTGGGCTGATTTCGCGTTAACGTCGGCAGAGATAATGACTCGGTTATGCTTAAGTGCGGAAAGAGCTCTCTCCAACCGCGCCAGACCTGATTCAACGTCATCGGAGCATTGAAAGTACTGGCTGATCAGGAAGAAGCTCCCAAACGAACCCGAGATGCTGACACAGGACAAATGCGTGTCGCACAAGTTAGAGACTTTGACCACGGTTAGATCCGGGTTTCTGACCGCTATTGCAGCCATCACCGGTTCGCCTGCCGTGATCAGCCTCGTTCTCAAGCCTAGCCCGGGCACAGTACCCCGCCAGCTATATGGCTCTTGTGCAAGCAACACATCTACCCCTCGCCTATGCATCTCAGTCCGGACTTCGTCGGTCACGTTTCGGGCCCGCTGCATGTTATGCTGCATGACCCGTATGACTCTCGAGCGTCGCCGGTCGTTTGTACTATCCATTCGAGATTCAAATTATTATTCCTGTCTAATGCGAGACATCTCCAAAACCAGCGCTTCCTGATAGGAGGCGCAGGCCGGGTCTCGCGACTTATGGTCGTGTGGCCGCCCTCTGTCTTTGCAGTTGGAACAAACCGGAGGCTTGCTCTTCCTGCTGCAGAGCGCATATCCGTGCCCTTTTTCGGCACAATGTCCGCAGACATCCTCTTTGAATTTACAGCGCTTCGCGGTGTGCCCGAAGCGCTGGCACTTATAGCAACGGGTGACCTGTATGAAGTCCCGCACACGGCAGGAACTCCACCCAAGGTACACCCGGTCCCCTCTCTGCGCCAGCCGCCGACGAATCTGCGGACTGACGGCCACTACCCAGTTGGCTGTCTCCGGGGTCTTGCCAGCCATGCGACTGACCCGAACACCCGAAGGCACATCCTTCTGGGACGCCTCAGAGAGGTTTTGCCTCCAAAGACTGGAGGCAATTTCCTCCTTGCCCATCCCTTTCGGAATGTCATAAATCAGGACCTCGGGGTCCCGTTTGCTGGGCAAGGAGACGGACAGTCCCGCACTCGCCAGCTTCTTATTGCCTACGAAGGCTTTTAGGTCCTCCTTGCGATCGGTTTCGACGACGATGCCACCGGAGTGGATGCGTCGAACCGATCTGACACGGATCGCCTCCTTCGCAGGTTTTACGATCGACAGAACAGCTCTCTTAGTAGCATCGCTGTTCTGTCCTTTATCCTTTGGCGGGAAGATACGCACCACGTATTGTGTCGGTGGTCTTCTCGCCTCCGGAGTCGCTGACTGGTTGACCTTTGCCACTTGGGCGTAGGTCAACTGCGCGGCATTGGAGACCGTCTTCGGGAGGGTTCCCTTGGACGGCCCAGGTCGCGCCGCACTCATTACGGCAGGACGCGCTTTTAGGTCCGCCCTGACCGCGGCGAGTTGCCCTTCGACGAAGCTGTTTCGTTGAATCAGCTCCTGGACCAACTCGTTGAGTGCTCCGACTTCTGCTAGTATCTTCGACCCGGACTCCTTGTTGACTTTCGACTCGGGTCGAAAGCAAAAGGTCCGTATCTCCGATACTCGCCTGAAGGCTTCGTCTCTCACGAGATCGAGAGGCCGTACCTTGTGCCCGGAAACCGTCCCCTTCGATTTCCTGGCCTGGTTTGCTGCGGCCTTGCCAGTAGGTGCGACTGGCTTGGCACGCTTCGACTTTTTGGTGACGGTTTTCCAACCGCCACCTTCGGGGTCTTCGACACGCACGGGTGCCGGTTGCACCTTCACGAGCGTGTCTTTGACTTGTTCGATTTTTTTGGGTTTCCCCTTCCCAGCCTTGCGGCTGGGGGAGTCCCCCGACTTGGGCGCTGTCCCCACGTTACCGGTGTCCGGCGCGCCTTCTTCCGTGGCCTCAGTTTTCACCGAGACCGCTCGCGTGGGTGTCACGCATCTCTCCAAGGTCACACGAGGATTGGCGATGTTCAACACCTTCCCGGACCTTGTCTTTTTCGCAGACGCAGGAGGGCTAACAGCTGCTATTGTAGCTTCCGCGTCTGTGGCGACGGCTTCACTCCGAGTAGGAGCTGGACCCGCCGACTTTGGTCGTTCGATTTGTGTTTTTAGTTTAGATCCCATATCTTGAATCTTTCTTTCATCCGGTACGCTCCCCGGCCACCACCGACCCACACATTTTGGAACCCGCCATCAGGCTGGGTTAGGGCTACGCACCGGACATAGTCTGCTGACTGGGCCGATTACTCAACCCAGCCCGCGTCCTCGCCCGTCAGAACCCACTCGCCGAAGCGTATGGTCGTTCCAAGCCGATTGACTGGACCAGGGCTGCTTTTCTCGTCCAGCCTCCCATCTAGCCGAAGCAGAGGCCAAAGGTACGTGTTGGGGACGTCTCACCCGCAGGAGAGGGCCCCCTCAGATCCCAGGATCCTCTTTTCCGACGACAAGGGTCGCCACGCACGGCAAACACGCGGGAGACAGCAGTCGGAGAGGCTGCCTCTTCCTCTCCACCACACTTCGTTCGGTTCGCTGCGTTTTGAGAACACGAGCTATCCAGCGGTACCTTTTTCGTGGAGGCTCAAGTGTGGCTAGGGCACGTTTGCCCCTTGCGGCCTGGGTTGCCCAGGCGATTGGTTGCATCCCGATTTCTAGATCCAGCGGCATGTTGCTACGTGGCGCGCTCAGACAACGAAAATGCGGCATTCCGGTCAGACCAGAAAAACCGCATAACGTGACGCGGGGGACTGCAGCCACAAGTGACAACAGTCCCCCGGTAGGGAGTAGTACAGCATATTCAATGCTGTACATGAACACGCCACAGCCCGTATGCTTAGTTCAAGGGCCTCGCCATTATGCGAAGTACTACATGTACAACGCACTGGCGGTCTCAAAATACCCTCATCGCCGATGCATCTGATGCATCCGTCAACTCGGCAGCATTCACTCCGTCGGCGTGTTGCTTTGTGGCGTGTTCAGATAACGAAAATGCGGCATTCCAGTCAGACCAGAAAAACCGCATAACGTAACGCGGGGGACTGAAGCCACAAGTGACAACAGTCCCCCGGATGGGAGTAGTACAGCATATTCAATGCTGTACATGAACACACCACAGCCCGTATGCTTAGTTCAAGGGCCTCGCCATTATGCGAAGTACTACATGTACAACGCACTGGCGGTCTCAAGTGCTTTCATCGCCGATGCACCTATCGACTCAGCAGCAACATTCAATCCGACGGCGTGTTGCTTCGTGGCGTGTTCAGACAACGAAAATGCGGCATTCCAGTTAGACCAGAAAAACCGCATAACGTGACGCGGGGGACTGCAGCCACAAGTGACAACAGTCCCCCGCTAAGGAGTAGTACAGCATATTCAATGCTGTACATGAACACGCCACAGCCCGCATGCTTAATCTCGGGCCTCGCCATTATGCGAAGTACTACATGTACGACGCACTGACGGTCTAAAATGCCTTCATCGTCAACGCATCCATCGACTCGGTAGTAGCAACAACCTTCGCGAGGACTAGTTCGGGGGTCGCCTCTCAACCCTGGGTGGCCACAGACCGCCACCGCCGGTAGATAGGGACAGTTAGTGTCGTCGTTGTGAGTCTTAAGATGGGCTATGCCTGGGTCCTATGTGGACTATACTAGCCGCTCTCTCGACGCGTGCCGATGGTCTGGCTCTACCCTCGTTCGTTATCGTGACAGGGGAAGACAACGTGCTACTCCCGCTGCCACCTCGAGTCCAACCCAATCCAGGCATTCTTGACGGAGTAGTGTTAAAGTCAATTTATCTCCGCAAGAGGGGCTTCAGCCTGGCCCGAGGGGACGAACCCCGAGGGGTCCGCCCAGCATGCCGTTCGAATGGCGGAGTGGACAGGTCCACGTCTGCCCGTCACTCAAGTCGGACACGGGACGACTCCAAAGCTAGCGCCGCCTGATAGGAAGCGCAAGCTGGGTCCCGCGACTTGTGTGCACTAGCCCACCCTCTGTCCTTGCAATTAGAGCAGACCGGAGGTTCACTCTTCTTGCTACAGAGCGTGAAGGTATGCCCCTTTTGGGAGCAGTGACCGCACACGTCCTCCTTGAATTTACAACGCTTCGAGGTATGCCCGAAGCGTTGGCAACGGTAGCACCGAAGCACCTGGACGAAATCCCGTACACGACAGGAGTTCCATCCAAGGTAAACTCGGCTACCCCTCTGCTTCAGCCGCTGAAGATTCTGCGGACTGACGGCAACGACCCAGTTGGCTGTCTCCGGGGTCTTGCCAGCCATGCGGCTGACCCGAATTCCCGAAGGCACATCCTTCTGGTTCGCATCGCAGAGATTTTGCCTCCAAATACTGGAGGCAATTTCGTCCTTACCCATCCGACGCGGGACGTCGTAAACTAAAACCTCGGGGTCCCGCTTGGTAGGTAAGGAGACGGACAGACCCGCGCTCCGGAGCTTCTTATTGCCAACGAAGGCTTGCAGGTCCTCCTTTCGGTCGGTCTCGACGACGATGCCACCGGAGTGGATGCGTCGGACCGACTTTATTCGGATCGCCTCCTTCGCTGGTTTAACGAGGGACAGAACAGTAACCTTCGTAACTTCGCTGCTCTGTCCTTTTTCCTTCGGCGGGAAGATTTTTACCACATGCTGCGATTGTGGCCGTCTCCCCGCTTCCGGAGAAGCTCCTTTGCAGTCGACTTTGTTCACATGGGCGTAAGTCGACTGCGCGGCGTTGCAGGCCGTCTTCGGGAGAGTTCCCTTGGACGGCCCAGGTCGCATCGCACTCATTACGGCAGGACGCGCTTTTAGGTCCGCCCTGACCGCGGCGAGCTGCCCTTCGACGAAGCTATTCCGTTGAATAAGCTCCTGGACCAGCTCGTTGAGTGCCTCAACCTCGGCGAGTATCTTTGACCCGGACTCCTTATTGACTTTCGACTCAGGTCGAAAGCAAAAGGTCCGTATTTCGGACACTCGCCTAAAGGCTTCGTCTCTTACGAGATCGAGAGGCCGTACCTTCTGCCCGGAGAACGTCCCCTTCGGTCTCCTGGCCCGGTTTACTGCGGCCTTGCCGGTGGGTGCGCCCGGCTTGGCTCGCTTCGTCTTTTTGGTGACGGTTTGCCAACCGTCACCAGTAGGGTCCTCGACACGCTCGGGTGCCGACTGCACCTTCACGAGTGACGTGTCTCCGACTCGTTCGATTACTTCCACGTTACCGGTGTCCGGCGTACCTTCTACCGTGGGCTCGGTTTTCACCGAGACCGCTCGCGTGGGAGTCGCACATCTTTGCAAGATCACACGAGGATTGGCGATATTAATCACCTTCCCGGATCTTGTCTTTCTCACAGACGCGGGGGGACTGACAGCTGCATTTGCAGTTCCCGCGTCTGCGGCGACGGCTTCACTCCGAGTAGGAGCTGGACCCGTCGTCTTTGGACGCTTAGTTTTTGTTTGTTCAATTTTGTTCAGACCCATAATGTGTCTTGGTCTTTCATCCAGTGCGCTCCCCGGCCACCACCGACCCACACATTTTGGAACCCGCCATCAGGCTGGGTTAGGGCTACGCACCGGACATAGTCTGCTGACTGGGCCGATTACTCAACCCAGCCCGCGTCCTCGCCCAGCAGAACCCACTTGCCCGAAGCGTGTGGTCGTTCCAAGCCGATTGACTGGACCAGGGCTGCTTTTCTCGTCCAGCCGCCCATCTAGCCGAAGCAGAGGCCAAAGGTACGTGTTGGGGACGTCTCACCCGCAGGAGAGGGCCCCCTCAGATCCCAGGATCCTCTTTTCCGACGACAAGGGTCGCCACGCACGGCAAACACGTGGGAGACAGCAGTCGGAGAGGCTGCCTCTTCCTCTCCACCACACTTCGTTCAGTTCGCTGCGTATTTAAGAACACGAGCTATCCAGCGGTACCTTTTTCGTGGAGGCTCAAGTGTGGCTAGGGCACGTTTGCCCCTTGCGGCCTGGGTTGCCCAGGGGATTGATTGCATCCCATGTATTCCTGAGCCCAGCGGAGTGTTGTCTAGTGGCGTGTTCCGCCCACGAAAAACGGTCTGAAAAACCGTTTAACGTAAACTGGGGAACTGATGCCACGAGTGACAACAGTTCCCCAGTCGGAAGTCATACAGCACATACAGTGCTGTACAAAGAACACGCCACAGCCCGTATGCTAAATCAGGGCCTCGCCATTATGCGAAGTACTACATGTACGACGCACTGACGGTCTCTAATGCCTTCATCGCCGATACACCCATCGACTCGGCCGATCAACCCTCCTACGCGAGGGCTAGTTCGGGGGTTATCTCCCGCCCTGGGTGGCCACAGACCGCCACCGCCAGTAGATAGGGACAATTATTGCGAATCTGGCCACCGCGGAGTTGGCGCAGATATGTTTCCTCGCCATGTTGGCATACACAAAAACTTTAATACCTACCCCCCGACGGAACACCTACGAGGGGTCCGAACGTGGGTAAATCGCCGCCTTCGTTCAACGTTCATTAGGCTGGGTACGGAAGACCCAGTCTTGACTCCTTGTCCGTGTAAGGAGTTTTCAAGTTTGTTTTGAGTTGGGTAGGCTGTGCTACCTACTCCAACTGTGTATAAAAGGTTATTAGGAGGGTTTTGCTTTGCCGCTTGACCGCGGCAGCGGGTGCCCGCCACCGCCCTCCGCAGTGACGGCACTCTGCCACATGTATTCACCCCCTTTCTTCTACACGTCAGCAATGATTATGCAGCGTGCTAGGGTGGCGTGTGTTGGTTATTCTTTGCCTATTGGCGTAACTAGGCGGCTGCACATGGTTGGTGCCCGTCTAGCGAAGATAGGCATATTGCTGTTGGCGTAGCGGAGCTTCGCCAGCTACGGTAGCGGGTGTCAAGCACCTCACGCAAGCACCGCGGCCGTTCAGCTCCACAAAACCGTGATGAGGAGGAATCTGTGATGGGGAAGGATGGGACTAGGCAGGGCGGGTGCCATAGCCCTTTTTTGCCGCAAATACAGACTTGCGTTGCCCGGTCTCCGCCGCGTGGAGGCGGGGTTGGACTTTGGAGACCAGTAGATAGGGACATCTAATGTAAATCCGGTCACCACGAAGGTGACACGGATGTGTTACCTCGCCCTTCCGGGCATACACGGTAAAGATTTCCATCTACTCCCGGTTCAAAACCGCTGTCAAGGAAACGGGCCGAGGAAAAATCCGCACGTGCCATTGAGCCGTTTACAATGGACGAGTTCTTTAGCCGCCAGCAGATTTCCGTTTCCTTCCATCTGCTGGCGCCCACGGGGAACCACGGGGAGGCGAACTCGTGACGCGACGCCTCGCGTCCACTTAAGCGAAGACCTAGGAAGAAGGATGGGAGTTAGGAGGGATGGGTGGGTGTTTTGGGGTCGTTGGTGGGGACGTGAAATGTCCCCTTTGGGGTCCTGGGGATTGCGGGTGCGCGGGGTTGCCTATCTACGTGAAGCCCTTTAGCCAAAGGGCTTCTCTACAAAATTCGGAGAAGAGCTGGAAGGCCTCTGGGGACGACACGAAGTGTTGTGCCGCCTCCGGCCATTTCCAGTCTCCGGTTGGAACTATATCGCGGAGGGCTTCTCTCTGCTGGTCGAAATTCGGACAGTCGAGGAGAAAATGATCAACCGTGTCCGATCCGTGACCACACACGCACTCCTCACCGTCGGAAACTCCGTACTCGCGTAGGCGCGAGCGGAAGTGTCCGTGGCCGGTGAGGACTTGCGTGATGTAGTGGCTCGGTTTCGTCCACTTGGCCGCCACCCTCTCCTCTATGTTCTTGAAGAAGGCGTAGGTGGTGCGGCCCTTGTGGGAAGAGTTCCACATGGATTGCCACACCTTGTACGCCTCGACCGTTAGCCTATGTTTTGCATCGTCGGCCCCCGCCGGAACGACAATGCTACCTAATCTGGCGTCTTTACCTTTACGCGTCTCGTACAAGGCTTTGGTTTGCCTGAGCTTGACGTCGATGGGTATGGCGCCGGCTACCACGCACACGCTGTCCCACGATGACCTGCGGTATGCGCCGGTCATCGCGATGAGAGCGCGGCGCTGTGCAGCTCTCAGCACTCTGAGCTCCCCCTCCGTGCACCGGTCGGCCCACCCGGCAGCAGCGTACGTTGCCACCGGGATGAAAACCCCGCGATACACGGCGGAGAGTGCTCCGAAGCGGAGCCCCCATCCACATCTTGCCAGTCTACCCAGCTTCGCGAAGAGCGAGCCGACCTTGTCACTTATGTAGTTGCAATGGGTTCGAACACCCATGCCTCTATCAAAGTGGACGCCGAGGTACTTGACGGAAGGTTTGAATCCTAGGGGCTTATTTCCGATCCGAATGGTCGGTGGCCTTTTTGTTAAGTCTAGTTTGGAAGCGCGGACTGCCTTGCGTTTTCGGTCTGGGCGCGATCCTCCCCGTCGGCCTATCCTATCTCTCTCGATGTATCCGCTGCGCAGGACAATCGCCTCGGATTTTTTCTCGGAGATCTCTAACTTAGCTGATTTGCACCAACCTAGGATCAGGTCAACAACTCGTTGACCTTCGATCTCTAGGTCTCTACGGCAGTTTCCGCCCACGAGGACGATGAGGTCGTCCGCGTAGGCGACGAATCTATTCTCAACTGAGGCCTCGAGAGACCTCAGGAGATCGTCGAACATCAGGTTCCAGCACGCCGGACCGAGGACGGAGCCTTGTGGGCACCCCCTTGTCGCGCGCTTGGAGACTCTTTCCGTTCCGACGGTGATACTGACTTTGCGGTCCTCGAAGTAGTTGGAGACCACTTCGAGGACGTTGCGCGGGCAGTCTCGATCCCTAAGACTCTTCAAAACTAAGGGCCACCAGACGTTATCGAAGGCTCCGGAAATGTCGAATAGCAGCGCTATCACATGCCGATGCTCCATGGCATCAACCATGCGGCGCAGCTCGACAATTGCATCTTCAGTCGACTTTCCGCGCATGAAGCCGTACTGTCTGCTGGAGATGCGTCCCGTTGCCATCGCCGTCTGTTCGAGTCGGCTCTTAAGGAGCTTCTCGAAGGTTTTCCCTACGACGGAGAGGAGACAGATCGGTCGGTAGGACTTCGGGTCCTTCACGTCCTTGCCCTCTCCCTTCAGGAGCACTCTGAGGGAGCCCTCCTTCCAGGTGGGGGGAAAGACGCCCCAACGAAGGCACCCGTTGAAGAGGCGAACTAATTGTCCTAACACTATTTTCGCGGCGGCCTTCAGCACTCGGACCTCGATAAGGTCCGGTCCTGGTGCCTTGTCGTTTCTGAACGTGCGAATCGCTCCCGCGACCTCGTCCGGTGAAAACGGAGAGGCGTCCGCGGTGTTTGACGCGACTCGCGCGTTCTCTCTAGTATCTCGCTGCTCGGGCGTGTCATCTTCCGGCCGGTCGTCCGGGACGTGTGCTTCCAGAAGCGTGTTGGCGGTCTCTATCGCGCTCGTGGTGTTTTCGTTGCCTCGCCGGAGGGTGCTGATCACCCTCTCGACACGGAGCTTGTTCGCTTCCAGCTTGTACACGATGCCCCAAGGCTCCGTGTTCCCGTACGACGATACAAAGTTTCGCCAACTTTCGAGTTTCGCCCTCTTCACCTCTCTGCTGTAGTTCCGCAACGAAGTGCGGTACTCCAGCAGTTTTTGGAGGCGTGAGGACTCATCTCTTTCCCTCTGGAAGGCACGTCTCCGTCGGTAGACAGCCTTCTTCATGACTGTGAGCTCTTTCGTCCACCATGGGTTGGACTTCCTAAACCTACGCTTTATTGGCATCGACGCGGTGCAGGCATCTTTAATGATGTCTGTGAGCGTTTCAGCCATCCCTATTGTTTCCTCCGCTGACTCCAGGCTCAGGACTTCGAGCCTCGACCGTGAAAGATCGGACAGGGTCTCGGAGAATCGCTCCCAGTCGGCTCGACGGGTGTCGAACCGAGAGTTTGCGACGCTGCGATTCCCCGTCGCGGCTCTAGGTGCCTGCAGCCTGATGTCAACAGCGTTGTGGTCGCTGGTCGTCCACGCACTTCTTACTGTCCAGCTCCTGATGAACGGAGACATGGAGGGTGACGCCAGGGTCACGTCGATGTAAGACGAGCCCGTTGGCGTCCAGAAGGTTGGTGGTTGAGCTGCGTCGTTCACAACGTTCATGCCAAACGCTGCGATCAGAGTCTCGAATTGAGCTCCTTTCTCGTCTGTGCCCCGAGGGCTCCAGAGCGAGGATTGCGCGTTGGCGTCTGTCGAAACTAGGAGTCTCTTCCCCCTCAGTGCGCAGAACACCTTCTCGAGGTGGCTGAGGTGCTTTTCAATTTCGTCGCTGTGCTGAAAATAGCACGACACCGCGTAAAATGAAAAGCCGGGTGCTAGCACTTCCGCACAGACGCAGTGGGAGTTGCTGAGCTGCGAGACGAAGACCATATCGAAGTTGGGGTTGCAGACCGCAACAGCCGCCCACGGGGGTTGTGGTTCGGCTGCTGCCAACCTCACTCCGGACCCTAGACCGCTAATTTTGTATCGCGCGCCCAGTTGGCTGACGTATGCCTCCTGCAATAGCAGGACGTCTAGCCGCTTCTGAGCGATGAGCTCGCGGACCTCTCCGGTAACTGCAGCTGAACGTCTCATGTTCAGCTGCAGTATCCTAATGTCGGGGATATTTTTAGGTGAGGGCCTAATAACCATAGTCAGTTCGGGAAAGCGACTGATTTATGGCGGCTACATACGCGGGGCAGTCCTTGCTGGTGACGCAATGGGAGGAGGGTTTCTTACCCCTAATGCAGTTTACGCAGTTGGCCGGCTTTTCCTTCTTCGGGCAGGTCTTGAAGCCGTGCCCCGTCTCCGCGCAGTGGCCGCAAGTCTCCTTCTCGGCCTTGCAGAATTTCGCAGGGTGGCCGTACCCTTGGCACTTATAGCACCTGGTCACGTTCACGTGGTCGCGTACCCTGCAGCAGCTCCAACCCACGTACAGCCTCTCTTTTGGAACTAAAAGGTCCCTGGCTCGCTTAGAGACCTCGAAGATTAAGTTGCATCGGTCTCTAGTCTTATCGCCACTCTTATAGACCAATTTTATTTCCTTTGAGAGGCTGGCCGCTTCCTCCTTACTTAAGTTCTGCTGCAGGATAGCGTCCGTCGTCTCCTTGTTGTCCTCCTGGGCCCGTGGGACGTCGAAGACGATGATCCGCGGGCTCCTTTTGGCCGGAGCACCTACAACAAAACCAGCCGCTCTAAGTTTCGGGTTGGCCATCAGGGATGTTACGTCGGTATTATTTGACGTAACGAGCGCAATTCCTGCTCCCTGAACCCTGCGGACGCCCCTGATCTGCAGGCCGTCCGCTCTGGGCGAAACCAGCTCGAAGACTGCCTCCTTAGTCTTCGCACTGTCCTCGTATTTGGCGGTGTCTGACGGCGTGATGATCACCACATTGGGAGGGTCCTGCTTCTGCGTCGACCTGGCTGCCGTAGCGGACCTGACGCCGACGCGTTCGGCATATGTGGTCGGTTTTTTGGCGGTGACGGCTGCGGCGGCGGCGACGGCGACGGCTTTGTCCTGGAGTGCTTGGCAGGAGCGTTTACACTCCTTGGACTCGGCCTGAACTGCTTCGAGACGCCCCTCAAGCCTGCTGCTGTAAACAAGGGCTTTCATAAGCAGGTCATTTATTTTCGCGGCCTGTGCGCACAGGGCGTGCACCACAGTAGACGGGATATCGTTTCCTGGAAGCGTAATCTCATTCGTCAGTAGCCTGTATGCTTTGGCAGCGTCGGCTCTGAGGGCTGCCACGGTCGTCTCCTCCTCCTCCGGGTTAGCTCGGCTCGGCTCCTCTACTATCTCCTGCGTCGTCTGCGTCGCTGGTTTGTCCCTTTTCTTCTTCTTCTTTTTCTTAACCTCTGCCGGCTTCCGGAAGCAGAGGGGCGCGTCCGAGTTGGCTGCCTCGGTCTCCGAGTCCGTGGCCAGACATCGTTTCTGACGGCGGCGGGAGTCGGTCCCTGAAGAGGCGACCTCCATTGTGGAACCGCGTCACGGCCTCTGAAAATGTAAGGTGTTAGCCACGGAAAAAAAAAAAAAAAAAAAAAAAAAAAAAAAAAAAAAAAATTGTTTATGAAAAAGTCCTGAAAGATTGCAAATAATTGTTTAAAATTGTTTAAACAAATTGTTTAAACAATTATTTAAACAATTATTTAATGTCACTGTGTTTTTGTCCGAACACTGTTTGAATTTCGCGCACTGTACTTGTCTTAGTCTGTGGCGGAAACTCGAGCTTCAATTTCGGCCCCCGGAGGTAATTGCTGCCAACCTTCGAAAAATTTTTGAAGTTGGCAGCAGTGGCCCCTTTTTTTCCGTAGAGAGTTTCCTCTCTACTCGGCGGCGGCCAATCAGCGCGCGCGACACCGCTACCGCAGCGCTACCCACGCCGACGGTGGCGTCTCGAAGCTCGAGGTGGGTTTTCGATTTATTTTTCTGTTTTTGCACTTTAGTAGATAGGGACAGTTAGTGTCGTCGTTGTGAGTCTTAAGATGGGCTATGCCTGGGTCCTATGTGGACTATACTAGCCGCTCTCTCGACGCGTGCCGATGGTCTGGCTCTACCCTCGTTCGTTATCGTGACAGGGGAAGACAACGTGCTACTCCCGCTGCCACCTCGAGTCCAACCCAATCCAGGCACTCTTGACGGAGTAGTGTTAAAGTCAATTTATCTCCGCAAGAGGGGCTTCAGCCTGGCCCGAGGGGGCGAACCCCGAGGGGTCCGCCCAGCATGCCGTTCGAATGGCGGAGTGGACAAGTCCACGTCTGCCCGTCACTCAAGTCGGACACGGGACGACTCCAAAGCTAGCGCCGCCTGATAGGAAGCGCAAGCTGGGTCCCGCGACTTGTGTGCACTAGCCCACCCTCTGTCCTTGCAATTAGAGCAGACCGGAGGTTCACTCTTCTTGCTACAGAGCGTGAAGGTATGCCCCTTTTGGGAGCAGTGACCGCACACGTCCTCCTTGAATTTACAACGCTTCGAGGTATGCCCGAAGCGTTGGCAACGGTAGCACCGAAGCACCTGGACGAAATCCCGTACACGACAGGAGTTCCATCCAAGGTAAACTCGGCTACCCCTCTGCTTCAGCCGCTGGAGATTCTGCGGACTGACGGCAACGACCCAGTTGGCTGTCTCCGGGGTCTTGCCAGCCATGCGGCTGACCCGAATTCCCGAAGGCACATCCTTCTGGTTCGCATCGGAGAGATTTTGCCTCCAAATACTGGAGGCAATTTCGTCCTTACCCATCCGACGCGGGACGTCGTAAACTAAAACCTCGGGGTCCCGCTTGGTGGGTAAGGAGACGGACAGACCCGCGCTCCGGAGCTTCTTATTGCCAACGAAGGCTTGCAGGTCCTCCTTTCGGTCGGTCTCGACGACGATGCCACCGGAGTGGATGCGTCGGACCGACTTTACTCGGATCGCCTCCTTCGCTGGTTTAATGAGGGACAGAACAGTAACCTTCGTAACTTCGCTGCTCTGTCCTTTTTCCTTCGGCGGGAAGATTTTTACCACATGCTGCGATTGTGGCCGTCTCCCCGCTTCCGGAGAAGCTCCTTTGCAGTCGACTTTGTTCACATGGGCGTAAGTCGACTGCGCGGCGTTGCAGGCCGTCTTCGGGAGAGTTCCCTTGGACGGCCCAGGTCGCATCGCACTCATTACGGCAGGACGCGCTTTTAGGTCCGCCCTGACCGCGGCGAGCTGCCCTTCGACGAAGCTATTCCGTTGAATAAGCTCCTGGACCAGCTCGTTGAGTGCCTCAACCTCGGCGAGTATCTTTGACCCGGACTCCTTATTGACTTTCGACTCAGGTCGAAAGCAAAAGGTCCGTATTTCGGACACTCGCCTAAAGGCTTCGTCTCTTACGAGATCGAGAGGCCGTACCTTCTGCCCGGAGAACGTCCCCTTCGGTCTCCTGGCCCGGTTTACTGCGGCCTTGCCGGTGGGTGCGCCCGGCTTGGCTCGCTTCGACTTTTTGGTGACGGTTTGCCAACCGTCACCAGTAGGGTCCTCGACACGCTCGGGTGCCGACTGCACCTTCACGAGTGACGTGTCTCCGACTCGTTCGATTACTTCCACGTTACCGGTGTCCGGCGTACCTTCTACCGTGGGCTCGGTTTTCACCGAGACCGCTCGCGTGGGAGTCGCACATCTTTGCAAGATCACACGAGGATTGGCGATATTAATCACCTTCCCGGATCTTGTCTTTCTCACAGACGCGGGGGGACTGACAGCTGCATTTGCAGTTCCCGCGTCTGCGGCGACGGCTTCACTCCGAGTAGGAGCTGGACCCGTCGTCTTTGGACGCTTAGTTTTTGTTTGTTCAATTTTGTTCAGACCCATAATGTGTCTTGGTCTTTCATCCAGTGCGCTCCCCGGCCACCACCGACCCACACAATTTGGAACCCGCCAAAGGCTGAGTTAGGGCTACGCACCGAATATAGTCTGCTGGCTGGGTCGGTTTCCTTACCCAGCCCGCGTCCTCGCCCAGCAGAACCCACTTGCCCGAAGCGTGTGGTCGTTCCAAGCCGATTGACTGGACCAGGGCTGCTTTTCTCGTCCAGCCGCCCATCTAGCCGAAGCAGAGGCCAAAGGTACGTGTTGGGGACGTCTCACCCGCAGGAGAGGGCCCCCTCAGATCCCAGGATCCTCTTTTCCGACGACAAGGGTCGCCACGCACGGCAAACACGTGGGAGACAGCAGTCGGAGAGGCTGCCTCTTCCTCTCCACCACACTTCGTTCAGTTCGCTGCGTATTTAAGAACACGAGCTATCCAGCGGTACCTTTTTCGTGGAGGCTCAAGTGTGGCTAGGGCACGTTTGCCCCTTGCGGCCTGGGTTGCCCAGGGGATTGATTGCATCCCATGTATTCCTGAGCCCAGCGGAGTGTTGTCTAGTGGCGTGTTCCGCCCACGAAAAACGGTCTGAAAAACCGTTTAACGTAAACTGGGGAACTGATGCCACGAGTGACAACAGTTCCCCAGTCGGAAGTCATACAGCACATACAGTGCTGTACAAAGAACACGCCACAGCCCGTATGCTAAATCAGGGCCTCGCCATTATGCGAAGTACTACATGTACGACGCACTGACGGTCTCTAATGCCTTCATCGCCGATACACCCATCGACTCGGCCGATCAACCCTCCTACGCGAGGGCTAGTTCGGGGGTTATCTCCCGCCCTGGGTGGCCACAGACCGCCACCGCCAGTAGATAGGGACAGATGGGAATCTCGTTAATCCATTCATGCGCGTCACTAATTAGATGACGAGGCATTTGGCTATTTTTTTTTTTTTTTTTTTTTTTTTTTTTTTTTTCCGGGGATACGAGCCGGTGACAGGTGGCCGCATTGCCCCGTTATTACGCCTATATGGTAGGCGGCACCAATAAATTCCCCCTTTCCGGTCCCTCACCCTATGCCCGACCGGTCGAACCGCGTAGGTGTTGGGCGGTTCGTCCGCGTCAATGTTCTGCGGTTAAACAATCCCCAGGCTGCCAATCCTCCGACCAAGACCCTCGAGGCGATCACCTTGAGGTCCCGCTGGCCCATCAATCCTGCGCTCAGTAGGCCCCTGCTTGACTTCGCGCTCCATAGTCCTCTCAGCGACAAAGTGGCAGAGAATACGCTGACATCCTCCGTGCCGTTGCTAGAAGCAACTGCACGTCGGAAGCTGGCGTTGTCAGCGTAATACTGGACCTTACGCTTATGCGCAAGATCCAGGATTGTCTGTTCGCTAACCACTTGCGCATCGAGGACCATGCAATCGCCGTCCTTGCATGCTACTAAATCTGGTTTTCTCATTCCCTCATTGGTAGGGATCTTCGGTTCGCGCGCTACCTGAAAACCCCTTTGCACTAAACCACGTGCAAGATAGTCAACTACAGCGTCGTGCCTTCTTATCCGCCCATCATGGGTGCGGTGGCACTGCTGTAGGACGTGGTTAAGGGTCTCAGGCACCGCGCAGCCAGCCCTGCAGAGCCTGTCCTGTCTTCGGCCCCTAGATGTTCGGGACCTAGTCGGAAGGGCGTTGATCCGCAACTTGCAGGAGTTGACGAAGTCTCGTCCTGACAAGAAGCGGGTCCCCTCCGCGACCCATCTGTGCTGCCCCGGGACCCACTTCGACTCTTTCAAAGCGCTGCCATCGACACTCCCGTGAAGAGCATTCGCCCAACGGCGCGCTTCCCTCTCGGAAGTGTCGATGACCTCGCCGTGATCCATCAGGCGTTGCTGCGCCTTCTGGATCTCGAGTCGAAGATAGTCCCCTGGCAGCCCAGACGCGGCCTCAGAAGACAAGGACAGTTCCTTCAGGCGGCTAAGCCGAATCCTGGGCATACTCCACCGAAGCGAAGCAATACCCAGGCCTCCCGAACCGATGGCGGAATGGAAATAGGCCTTAGGTGTATCGGCCGGTAAACTGAGCCACTTCCTCACCGCACCACGTACCGCCACGTCACACCGATTGAGTTTCCCCAATCCCACAGACCCCAACGACGCCGCATAAAATAAGCTTGGCAACAGGAATATTCGCAGAGCGAATAGTCGCTGTTGCGGCTTAAGCGGTGCACGGGAGATCTTATCCAAATCAGCGACCAGCGAGACTGACGGGTCGGAACGCAGACGACCGTCTGGAGTAAAGGGAATACCCAAATACTGCCAGGCGTCCGTCCGCTTCATCGCCACCAGCTTCTGACCACCGAGGAAGAAGTTGCCTTCATCCACGGTAGTCTTCTTCTGGTGGGGAACCGTTCCGATCGAGATGGTAAAAGACTTACCGACATTAACGGACATGCCGCATGATGCCAGGAAGCCCTCCGTACAGTCAAGCAATCGCTGCAGGCCCGTTGTCGTTGAGGCTGCGAGGATTAGGTCGTCGGCGAAGGCTGCCGACCCGATCCTCACCCCGTCGATATCCGCCCCGATGTCTTGGGGGAGGCTCCTGAGGAGTCTGTCCATCACCATGTTGAATATGCCGGGGGACATCGGGTCTCCTTGCCTCACGCCATGCATCGGATGGATGGCATGGGAGTGCCAACCACCCGACACAATGGTCGTGAGAGCATCAGAGTACACCGACCCGACATACTCAATCATGGGAGCGGGACAGCCCCTCAGCTCGAGCGTCTGTAATATCGCGGGGTGAGAAACGGTGTCGAAAGCCTTCGCGACATCAACCGACGCAACAAAAAGCGGCTTATGGCGCGCATGGGAGTGGCGTAGCAGCAAGTCCAGCAAAAACACGTTGTCCGCACACCCGTCTGTCCTACGGAACGCTCTCTGCCTCCCATCCAATCCGATCAATCGACCCATCCGCCTAGCCAGGACCTTGTGGAATCCTCGCACAAGGGTCGAGGCGACGGTGATGGGTCGAAAATCAGACGGAGAAGAAGGCAGTCCGGTTTTAGGAATGAGCACGGTCCTGGCGTCCCTTAGGTGAATAGGGAGTCTGCGACACCACATAATGAGGTTATAGATCCTTTGCAAAACCTCAAGGGGGGTTTTACAAAGGAGTCTCGCAGACAGACCGTCAGGACCAGGTGCTGTCTTCCTACCCGGAAGCGCCCTCCGTAGTTCATCCGGATTAACAGGAGACCACAGAGAGGAGATGGTGTCCTCTCGGTTTTCACCCGGAGGACAGCTGTCGCGCGCACCTGTCATAAGGGCTTCCCAATAGGGAACCATAACATCTTGAGGGATGCCATGGTCACCTACGGGGCCATCCCTTATGACATCCAAACAGCGCCGGGGGTCCTTACGCCACAGTTCTTGCACTATGCCGTAATTCCTCCGGCGCTGTCTGCGTCGCGAGAGCGGTTCCTCCGATTGCGCACGGCGGCCTCGACGCACGACACTCGCTGCATGAGGTACCGGAAAGATATCCGCCAGGTAAGCGGTGAGCCTTTCCAGAATATTCCCGCGATCCTCTCTTCCAACCAGGGCACAGATTTCATCCAGGGTATTAGCCTGGAATCCATCGCACCCTAGTGGTTCAAGGCCGCGGAAATACTCCAGGAAGACCCGATCGCTATCCTGGACCTCCACCGCGAGATCGGGCGCCTCAGCCACCGGCTGCAGTGACTCCTGTTGAATGCGGCCAACGTGCTCCATCACAAGCGCTCGGTAGTCCTTGTGCTTCCGAGCGCCCTTGATGGCATCTAGCGACCTGCCAGGCAGGAACCCAATGAGCGCTTGATTGATGAAGCGCACACCCTTCATGGACAGTTCTGCCTCGCGCCGCGCCAGCAAAGACACCTCCTCAGCACTCCAACGTGCCCTTGCTGGCGCTGCGCGGTTCACATCATCTGACCAATCAGGGTGAGCGGACCTCATGTGAACGCCCCTACCGATCTTGGTAGCGAAGGATCTATCGCAGCCTGGGAATTGACAAGGGAAATCGACCGGTCGGGAAGGGGGATCCCCAGAGCTCGGTCCCGGAAGGGGGGAAATTGCTGGCCTAGGGGCGGCAAAGGCCGCCCCTCTACGTGTACCCATCCGAGGCATTGTTTTGTCGCGAGGGCCAACAAAATTACAGCACGAGGGGGCTGGCAACCCCCAAGCGCCAATGTCGCCTGAACCCCGTTAGCGTTACCCGGCGAGAACCTATGGGAGGTGGGGAAGACTTGGACGGGAGAGGCTAATGGACCTAACGAGAGGTCTATATTGCGCATCACCGTCCCTGTAACTACAACAAGAGAGTCATAGTTACTCCCGCCGTTTACCCGCGCTTTTTTGAATTTCTTCACGTTGACATTCAGAGCACTGGGCAGAAATCACATTGCGTCAACACCCGTGGGGGCCATCGCAATGCTTTGTTTTAATTAGACAGTCGGATTCCCCTAGTCCGTGCCAGTTCTGAGCTGAGCGTTGAATGGCGGCCGAAGAGGACGACCGCACCGATGGGAAACGCCACGGAAGCCTCGCAGCAAGGAAGATCCGCGGGAGGCCAAGGCACGGGACCGAGCTCGGATCCCAGCCACGAGAGCCGTTCACCTCGCCCAGGCCCGGCACGTCAGCCAGACCCGCTTCCCGACCAAGCCCGACACGCCCCGCTCCTCAGAGCCAATCCTTATCCCGAAGTTACGGATCCAATTTGCCGACTTCCCTTACCTACATTAATCTATCGACTAGAGGCTCTTTACCTTGGAGACCTGCTGCGGATATGGGTACGAACCGGCGCGACACCTCCACGTGGCCCTCTCCTGGATTTGCAAGGTCCGAGGGGATGATCCGGACACCGCCGCAACTGCGGTGCTCTTCGCGTTCCAAACCCTATCTCCCTGCTAGAGGTTTCCAGGGAACTCGAACGCTTATACAGAAAAGAAAACTCTCCCCGGATCTCCCGACGGCGTCTCCAGGTCATTTTGGGTTACCCCGACGAACACTCTTACGAGGGCCCGAATGGTATGCGGTTCCGCTGCCGGGTTCCGGAATAGAAACCGGATTCCCTTTCGCCCAATGGGTGTTTTTTGTGCATGTATATAATAACAAAATATGCTGCGATTTATATAATAATAAAAAAAATAATAAAATAGCTGCGTTTTTTTTACAAGTGTTTAACGTCTTAGGACACCTCATCTACATAGGATTTCTCTTAGGGCTTAGGATCGACTGACTCGTGTGCAACGGCTGTTCACACGAAACCCTTCTCCACGTCAGTCCTCCAGGGCCTCGCTGGAGTATTTGCTACTACCACCAAGATCTGCGCCGACGGCGGCTCCAGGCAGGCTCACGCCCAGACCCAGTTCTGCTTACCAAAAATGGCCCACTTGGCACTCTGATCCACATTTTTATCTCTCTATATAATGCCATCGTAATAATAATAATATAATAAAAAAAAAATTTTCTCTCTTGGCTTCATAATTCAAGCAAGCCAAAGTTCTCACCCATTTAAAGTTTGAGAATAGGTTGAGGTCGTTTCGGCCCCAAGGCCTCTAATCATTCGCTTTACCAGATGAGACTCGCAAACGTCCATTGAAAAGAACGAGCGAGTGCCAGCTATCCTGAGGGAAACTTCGGAGGGAACCAGCTACTAGATGGTTCGATTAGTCTTTCGCCCCTATACCCAGTTCCGACGATCGATTTGCACGTCAGAATCGCTACGGACCTCCATCAGGGTTTCCCCTGACTTCGTCCTGACCAGGCATAGTTCACCATCTTTCGGGTCCCAACGTGTACGCTCTGGGTGCGCCTCTTCTCGCTATGACAACGAGACGCCCCGGGAGTGCGAGGCCGCATCGTGACGCGGCCCATCCTCCCTCGGTCGACGCAAAGGTCAACTTTCACTTTCATTATGCCTTTAGGTTTAATCGAGTCCCAATGACTCGCGCACATGTTAGACTCCTTGGTCCGTGTTTCAAGACGGGTCCTGAAAGTACCCAAAGCAGTAGCGTCGCTGACCGGTAATGTTGTTCAAAAAAGGTTGGCCAGTTCGAGGACACCGCCTGCCAACAGCTGGCTAGGCCCGGAGCCGGCACCAGGTCCGTACCATCCGGGTAATTTACTAACCGAGCTTGCGGCGGGCCTGAACGCAAATACATTCGAAAATGGAGCAAGTTGCGGCCCAATACCGTAAAATAGTGTACCGTCACGCAGCCGGCCGGGCGATCGAGCGTCTGTCGTGTACGCGCGAAGACGACGCCGACAGTCAACAACTCGTGCCGTAGACCGACACGCAACGGGTCGCGACGTTCTACAAGGGGAGAAGTGCACGACTACGTTGCCGGAACATTTGCCGAAGACGGTGTGCCCTCGCATTGGCATCCACGAAGGGAACCATTCGGGGTATCGCACGCCAACGGAAGCCGAGCCTCGTTATCGATGAATCTCCCCATTCGATCTTTTGGGTTTCTCAGGTTTACCCCTGAACGGTTTCACGTACTCTTGAACTCTCTCTTCAAAGTTCTTTTCAACTTTCCCTCACGGTACTTGTTCGCTATCGGTCTCGTGGTCATATTTAGCCTTAGATGGAGTTTACCACCCACTTAGGGCTGCACTCTCAAGCAACCCGACTCTAAGGAGAGGTCCTCCCGAAACGCGTACCGGTCGCTACGGGCCTGGCACCCTCTATGGATAAATGGCCCCATTCAAGATGGACTTGGACGCGGTTGCGACGTTACGGGATAAATTGACCCTCCTGAACACTACATTTCCCAACGGCGGAACTCCGCGGGATTCAGTGCTGGGCTAATTCCTGTTCGCTCGCCGCTACTAAGGAAATCCTGGTTAGTTTCTTTTCCTCCGCTTAGTAATATGCTTAAATTCAGCGGGTAATCTCGCCTACTCTGAGGTCGTCGGAACGTGAAAAAAAATTTTTTCAGAGCTTCCCCCCCCGAAAGCATTTTGCGAAACGTGTACAGAGCAACACAAAAAAAAAAAAAATAAAAAAAACACAAAAAACCCTTAAAGCAAAAAAAAAACCGTTTATCGCGCCTCACCAATATATCTTTTATAAAATTCGATATCCTCTCCAAATATAGATCTTCGAAACACTCGCAAGACGATTACAATCGGTATAACTTTAACGTCCGTCCGAAAAGTACTTTCGGGGACTAGACGACCGATTGATCTCGTGCGGTTTCGCTATTCGATCATTTGAAGAGAACAAAAAGATATATGGGGCGACCGACAAACGGTTTTCCGTAGAACCAGACTCGCGATTGCGTTGACACACACATCATAGCCACACCAATAGAAGAGTTTTAGGACGGTAACCCGGGTGGGGTGTTCTTTACTCAGAATATGTGCAACATCGGATCTATATAGCCATCGATACAATTCGTACACAAATGTGTCGTACGAAGAGAGAGACTTTTTTTCCTCTGGCAACATAACGGTAAGAGACATCCTTCCACACTCATAGGTTCCACTCCCTGGGGCTATGATATATATATATATACATATAAATTCAAATTCGAAGCAACGGTCACAATTCTACTCTATATTTTTGCGGGTTATGTGTTCTTTCGTTCAATTTCTTTCATGCGTTCGTTCGATCTCTGTACACAGTCTTCACATAGGACAGACTCGTGTAGTACGCTTTCGTGGGTTAAACCCATCTCGTTTCATTTCAGGCGACGTCGGGAGCGCGTTGAAAATGTACCAGTGAAATCTCGATAGTTCT
>NW_027476137.1:697500-722500 GCF_051020955.1 Megalopta genalis
TCGCAACGAGTAAACTTTTTTAATAACGCGTCCGCACGATTCTAAATGCTTAATCCATATGTGAAATCGTTCACTGATCACGAATATCGTATTTAAAAAAATTACAAAAATTTATTTTTCAAAATAATCAAAAAAAACCGAAAAATCACAAGAGTAAAGTACCATTATTTTAAACAACATGTCGTTCTAAATGCTTAATCCCTATGTAAAAAAGTTATTTAAGCAAGAATATGTAATTGAAAAAAATTAGAAAAATTTATTTTAGCCGTAAATCGAAAATAATGGGGACACCGGAGCTGTTCGAAGCGCCGAGACGCGCCGCGTACGGCCGAATATTTTCTAAGTCCCAACGTACCGATCAAGAGTAAAGTACCATTTTCCTACATTAGATTTCGTTCTAAATGCTTAATCCCTATGTAAAAACGTTAGTTAAGCAAGAATATCGTATTTTTAAAAAAATCTAATGATAGGATTTTCCAGAAAATTGAAAAAACCGAAAAATGTCAAGAGTAAAGTGCCATTTTCTGACATTAGATTTCGTTCTAAATGCTTAATCCCTATGTAGAAACGTTAGTTAAGCAAGAATATCGTATTTTTAAACAAATCTAATGATAGGATTTTTCAGAAAATTGAAAAAACCGTAAAATGTCAAGAGTAAAGTGCCCTTATTTTAAACAATCTATCGTTCTAAATGCTTAATCCCTATGTAAAAAAGTTATCTAAGCAAGAATATGTTATTGAATAAAATGAGAAAAATTTATTTTAGCCGTAAATCGAAAATAATGGGTCGAGCGAATCGGTCGATTGCGCCGAGACGCGCTATGATGCAACAGACGAGCGATTGGAACGCCCGAATATTTTCAAAGTCCCAACGTACCGATCAAGAGTAAAGTACCATTTTCCTACATTAGATTTCGTTCTAAATGCTTAATCCCTATGTAGAAACGTCAGTTAAGCAAGAATATCGTATTTTTAAAAAAATCTAATGATAGGATTTTCCAGAAAATTGAAAAAACCGAAAAATGTCAAGAGTAAAGTGCCATTTTCTGACATTAGATTTCGATCTAAATGCTTAATCCCTATGTAGAAACGTTAGTTAAGCAAGAATATCGTATTTTTAAAAAAATCTAATGATAGGATTTTTCAGAAAATTGAAAAAACCGTAAAATGTTAAGAGTAAAGTGCCCTTATTTTAAACAATGTATCGTTCTAAATGCTTAATCCCTATGTAAAAAAGTTATTTAAGCAAGAATATGTTATTGAAAAAAATTAGAAAAATTTATTTTAGCCGTAAATCGAAAATAATGGGGACACCGGAGCTGTTCAAAGCGCCGAGCGCGCCGCGTACGCCCGAATATTTTCTAAGTCCCAACGTACCGATCAAGAGTAAAGTACCATTTTCCTACATTAGATTTCGTTCTAAATGCTTAATCCCTATGTAGAAACGTCAGTTAAGCAAGAATATCGTATTTTTAAAAAAATCTAATGATAGGATTTTCCAGAAAATTGAAAAAACCGAAAAATGTCATGAGTAAAGTGCCATTTTCTGACATTAGATTTCGATCTAAATGCTTAATCCCTATGTAGAAACGTTAGTTAAGCAAGAATATTGTATTTTTAAAAAAATCTAATGGTAGGATTTTTCAGAAAATTGAAAAAACCGTAAAATGTCAAGAGTAAAGTGCCCTTATTTTAAACATTATATCGTTCTAAATGCTTAATCCCTATGTAAAAAAGTTATCTAAGCAAGAATATGTTATTGAATAAAATGAGAAAAATTTATTTTAGCCGTAAATCGAAAATAATGGGTCGAGCGAATCGGTCGATTGCGCCGAGACGCGCTATGATGCAACAGACGAGCGATTGGAACGCCCGAATATTTTCAAAGTCCCAACGTACCGATCAAGAGTAAAGTACCATTTTCCTACATTAGATTTCGTTCTAAATGCTTAATCCCTATGTAGAAACGTCAGTTAAGCAAGAATATCGTATTTTTAAAAAAATCTAATGATAGGATTTTCCAGAAAATTGAAAAAACCGAAAAATGTCAAGAGTAAAGTGCCATTTTCTGACATTAGATTTCGATCTAAATGCTTAATCCCTATGTAGAAACGTTAGTTAAGCAAGAATATTGTATTTTTAAAAAAATCTAATGGTAGGATTTTTCAGAAAATTGAAAAAACCGTAAAATGTCAAGAGTAAAGTGCCCTTATTTTAAACATTATATCGTTCTAAATGCTTAATCCCTATGTAAAAAAGTTATCTAAGCAAGAATATGTTATTGAATAAAATGAGAAAAATTTATTTTAGCCGTAAATCGAAAATAATGGGTCGAGCGAATCGGTCGATTGCGCCGAGACGCGCTATGATGCAACAGACGAGCGATTGGAACGCCCGAATATTTTCAAAGTCCCAACGTACCGATCAAGAGTAAAGTACCATTTTCCTACATTAGATTTCGTTCTAAATGCTTAATCCCTATGTAGAAACGTCAGTTAAGCAAGAATATCGTATTTTTAAAAAAATCTAATGATAGGATTTTCCAGAAAATTGAAAAAACCGAAAAATGTCAAGAGTAAAGTGCCATTTTCTGACATTAGATTTCGATCTAAATGCTTAATCCCTATGTAGAAACGTTAGTTAAGCAAGAATATCGTATTTTTAAAAAAATCTAATGATAGGATTTTTCAGAAAATTGAAAAAACCGTAAAATGTTAAGAGTAAAGTGCCCTTATTTTAAACAATGTATCGTTCTAAATGCTTAATCCCTATGTAAAAAAGTTATTTAAGCAAGAATATGTTATTGAAAAAAATTAGAAAAATTTATTTTAGCCGTAAATCGAAAATAATGGGGACACCGGAGCTGTTCAAAGCGCCGAGCGCGCCGCGTACGCCCGAATATTTTCTAAGTCCCAACGTACCGATCAAGAGTAAAGTACCATTTTCCTACATTAGATTTCGTTCTAAATGCTTAATCCCTATGTAGAAACGTCAGTTAAGCAAGAATATCGTATTTTTAAAAAAATCTAATGATAGGATTTTCCAGAAAATTGAAAAAACCGAAAAATGTCATGAGTAAAGTGCCATTTTCTGACATTAGATTTCGATCTAAATGCTTAATCCCTATGTAGAAACGTTAGTTAAGCAAGAATATTGTATTTTTAAAAAAATCTAATGGTAGGATTTTTCAGAAAATTGAAAAAACCGTAAAATGTCAAGAGTAAAGTGCCCTTATTTTAAACATTATATCGTTCTAAATGCTTAATCCCTATGTAAAAAAGTTATCTAAGCAAGAATATGTTATTGAATAAAATGAGAAAAATTTATTTTAGCCGTAAATCGAAAATAATGGGTCGAGCGAATCGGTCGATTGCGCCGAGACGCGCTATGATGCAACAGACGAGCGATTGGAACGCCCGAATATTTTCAAAGTCCCAACGTACCGATCAAGAGTAAAGTACCATTTTCCTACATTAGATTTCGTTCTAAATGCTTAATCCCTATGTAGAAACGTCAGTTAAGCAAGAATATCGTATTTTTAAAAAAATCTAATGATAGGATTTTCCAGAAAATTGAAAAAACCGAAAAATGTCAAGAGTAAAGTGCCATTTTCTGACATTAGATTTCGATCTAAATGCTTAATCCCTATGTAGAAACGTTAGTTAAGCAAGAATATTGTATTTTTAAAAAAATCTAATGGTAGGATTTTTCAGAAAATTGAAAAAACCGTAAAATGTCAAGAGTAAAGTGCCCTTATTTTAAACATTATATCGTTCTAAATGCTTAATCCCTATGTAAAAAAGTTATCTAAGCAAGAATATGTTATTGAATAAAATGAGAAAAATTTATTTTAGCCGTAAATCGAAAATAATGGGTCGAGCGAATCGGTCGATTGCGCCGAGACGCGCTATGATGCAACAGACGAGCGATTGGAACGCCCGAATATTTTCAAAGTCCCAACGTACCGATCAAGAGTAAAGTACCATTTTCCTACATTAGATTTCGTTCTAAATGCTTAATCCCTATGTAGAAACGTCAGTTAAGCAAGAATATCGTATTTTTAAAAAAATCTAATGATAGGATTTTCCAGAAAATTGAAAAAACCGAAAAATGTCAAGAGTAAAGTGCCATTTTCTGACATTAGATTTCGATCTAAATGCTTAATCCCTATGTAGAAACGTTAGTTAAGCAAGAATATCGTATTTTTAAAAAAATCTAATGGTAGGATTTTTCAGAAAATTGAAAAAACCGTAAAATGTCAAGAGTAAAGTGCCCTTATTTTAAACATTATATCGTTCTAAATGCTTAATCCCTATGTAAAAAAGTTATCTAAGCAAGAATATGTTATTGAATAAAATGAGAAAAATTTATTTTAGCCGTAAATCGAAAATAATGGGTCGAGCGAATCGGTCGATTGCGCCGAGACGCGCTATGATGCAACAGACGAGCGATTGGAACGCCCGAATATTTTCAAAGTCCCAACGTACCGATCAAGAGTAAAGTACCATTTTCCTACATTAGATTTCGTTCTAAATGCTTGATCCCTATGTAGAAACGTCAGTTAAGCAAGAATATCGTATTTTTAAAAAAATCTAATGATAGGATTTTCCAGAAAATTGAAAAAACCGAAAAATGTCAAGAGTAAAGTGCCATTTTCTGACATTAGATTTCGATCTAAATGCTTAATCCCTATGTAGAAACGTTAGTTAAGCAAGAATATCGTATTTTTAAAAAAAACAAATGGTAGGATTTTTCAGAAAATTGAAAAAACCGTAAAATGTCAAGAGTAAAGTGCCCTTATTTTAAACAATGTATCGTTCTAAATGCTTAATCCCTATGTAAAAAAGTTATTTAAGCAAGAATATGTTATTGAAAAAAATTAGAAAAATTTATTTTAGCCGTAAATCGAAAATAATGGGGACACCGGAGCTGTTCAAAGCGCCGAGCGCGCCGCGTACCCCCCCGTGTCCGCTACCTTGTCGTGGTGGGGGGGCTTCGTGCCCTAATGATCCTCAAGGCTGTGCCGGTGGGGATTTTATTCCCTGGCAGGTTCTACCTAGCCGGAGTGGCTTGAGGTGAGGGGCCAACTAAAGTCGGACACATACCGTAAACCTGTGGTCATGTTTTACAGGAACGGGGGTCTTGCCTTAACCGGCCGGACCGCGAGGATGACAACCTCTCTAAAAAATCCCTAGCCCCAAGCAGTGTTGCGCGGTGAAGAGGGCGTAGCTGGAGTAAGCGCCAGCTATGGTTGGTGGGTGCACCAATCGTTAGCGGACAACCCCGGGGTACCTGGCGACCCCCCGGGCGTATTAGCCTTCCCCGGGTATGGCGGCTCTACCCGGGGTGACCTCCTTTCCGACCACACTCGTGGGATCAGATATGGATTCTTTTTCAAATACAACCGGGGAGGGGGGAAACGAGCGTGAGGTGGAGGTGCGCGGGCCTATCGTGCGCCTCAAAAGATGTACAGAGCCGGTGTCGCGGAGGCATTCTGCAACACGCGGCGCAAAGAGGCCTGCGGAGGGCCTTGGCGACTGCGACGGGGGGGAGGAGTCGGACTTCTCCGTCTCCTCCCACCACTCGTCGCAGAGCGTCCCGGGCACCTCCACGAGGAAACGGGGCCGGCCACCGACGACCGGGCAATACGTTGGCCTCCAAGAGGCCAAACGCAAACAGGCTGAGGCTGAAAGAAGCCTCATAGCGGGCATTTTCGACCCGGTTGCCCCGGGACCGAGGCCCGCGAGTTCGAGCGACCCGCTTCCGGACGAGGTCGAGGTCGCTGCGGATTTCCGGGGCCGCCCGACGCGGGACGTTGCGGCCGCGGTAATGGAGTGCCTGGGCGATGTGGCCAGGATATCCAATGCCGCGACGGGGCTGAAGGCCAGTGCGGTGCGGTCCCTCCGGACGGCGGCCCTGAGCAGCCGGGTGGGCGTTGCGGAGCTGGCAGTTCGGTCGGCTCCCAGCGCCACCCGGCTGTTGGAGGCCGAGAACGCTCAATTGCGAGAGCAATTGGCGGAGTTGCGGGCGGAGGTCGCCCGACTCCGTCAAGCGGTGGAGGCGGGGCCGGCTGTTGCCGGGATGGCTCCGCCGCTGCCTCCTGATGGGGGCAAGGGGTTGCTGCCGGTTATCAGCGCTCGGGGGCCCCAGTCCCCTGGGCGAGGAGGGTCCTCGCCCCCACCCGCGGCTGTGCCAGCCGACTTGCTGGCACAGATCGGCTCCCTTATCGACGCCAAATTGGCATCGTTCAGAAGGGAGCTGGTCCCGCGGGTGCGAGGCCCGCGATCGGCGGCACCCGTGCCGCCCGCCCCACCCCTGCCGATGGACAGGAGGGGGGGAAAGAAAAAGGGTGGCAGTGGGGGAGAGACTGTGGTCGCTAAGGCGACACAAATGCAGCCCGCCCCCACTGTTGCGCCGCCCTCCACCACACCTCCAACTGAGGTGTGGTCAAAGGTAGTTGGTCGGAAGGCCAAAAGGGCGGCTGCCGCAGATAAACCTGCGGCAGCTGCCAAGGCTGCTTTGACCGAGAGGGCGGCGAAGCGGGTGGCACCGGCTGCTCCCAAAAGGGCTCCCCTGCCGCCACGTCCGCCCCGCACGGCTGCCGTTACTCTAACGGTACCGGCCGGCGGGGCGATGAGTTACGCCGAGGCGATGGCCACTGCCAGGTCCAAAATAGACCTGGCAGAACTTGGCATCGCCTCGCTGAAGCCCAGGAGAGCGGTGACGGGGGCAATAATTTTAGAGGTCCCCGGAGCTGATGGAGCAGCCAAGGCCACTGCCCTGGCCTCTAAGATGGCTGACGCGCTGGCAGGGACCGGCGTGAAGGTCGCGCGCCCAATCAAAAAGGCCGACCTTAGGGTGCGCGGCCTGGTCGACTCGACCACGCCGGTGGAGGTCGCCGCAGCTGTCGCCCGTGTGGGAGGGTGCGACCGGGGGGATGTGAAGACCGGCGAAATCCGGTCTTCCCCCTCTGGTTTGGGCACCCTCTGGGTCCAGTGCCCTGCTGCGGCCGCGCGCAAAGTTGCGGTCGCTGGCAAATTGACAGTGGGCTGGACCCAGGCGACGGTGGAGGCCCTCAGCGCCCGCCCCTTGCAGTGCTACCGCTGCTTTGGCTTAGGCCACACGAGGCAGCGGTGTACTGCGGCCGAGGATCGGTCCGACTGCTGTTTTGGGTGCGGCAGTCAGGACCACAGGGTGGCTGGCTGCACTGAACAGCCAAAGTGCCCGCTTTGCGCGGGTGCTGGCAAGCCGGCCGGCCACCGCCTCGGCAGCCGGGCGTGCCCTGCCAGCGCGAGACGCGGCAGAGGGAGCAGGGGGAGGAGAACCACGACGGCCAAGGCGGCAGCCGCCGTGGCAGCTACTAATACAAAAGATCCGGCACCCAGGGATGCCACCGTCACGCCCGCGGGGGCGGTTGGGGCTGATAAAACCCCAGACGCCACCGCTCCCGCGGCGGCGATGGAGATTGAGGCGCCGGAGTAATGGGGCCTACTGGCCCTATTATTCAGGCCAACCTGAACCGCTCGGTCAGGGCACAAGACCTTTTTGTGCAATTCCTGGCCGAGCGGGGTGCCGGGTTGGCCGTAGCGGCGGAGCCGTACCGGGTCCCCGACCATCCACATTGGATGGGGGACTTGGACGGCTCCGTCGTTATAATATGGGCAGGCCGGCCGGGGTCCCCGGCGTGCTCCGTTATCGAGCGCGGCCGGGGATACCTGGCCGTTGACTGGGGCGGCACCGTGGTTGTGGCGATCTACGCACCTCCGAGGTGGTCCCTCGTGGAGTATGAACAGTATCTGGACGTGGTGGGGAGATGCGTCTCTCGCTGCCAGCCACGTCCGGTGCTGGTCCTGGGGGACTTCAACGCCAAGTCTTCAGCTTGGGGTTCCCCCAGGACGGACCCGAGGGGCCGGGAGGTGCTTGATTGGGCGGCGGGACTCGGACTCTGTCTTCTAAACACGGGCTCGGTCCATACGTGCGTGCGGTATAACGGGGGGTCCATCGTTGACCTGTCATGGGCAACGCCCCCAGCCGTGCGCCGTATTACGGGGTGGAGGGTGGCGGAGGAGGTCGAGACGCTGTCCGACCACAGATACATTGTTCTCGGCCTCTCCGCCGCCCCATCGACGCCCCGACGTCGCCCCGCTGATGAGGGATCGCCTCAGCCACGGTGGGCGCTGAAGCGCCTCGACCGGGACGCTCTGATGGCGGCAGCCCACGTCGTGGCCTGGCCGGCAACACCGGCCGGGCCAGTCGACGGGACAAGGGAGGCCCATTGGTTCCGGGGCGCAATGACGTCGATTTGCGACGTCGCCATGCCCCGGGCCAGGGTCTTCCCGAGGAAGGCGGTGTACTGGTGGTCGCGCGCGATAGCGGATTTACGCACAGAGTGCGTCCGCGCGCGGCGCCAGTGCGCCCGCGCCCGTCGACGACGACGTTCCGACGTGGAGCTGGCTATCCAGCTGTATGGGCGATACAGGGAGAAGGTGGTCGCCCTGCAGCTGGCCATCAGGCAGGCGAAGAGCCAGGCCTGGCGCGACTTTCTCGGGTCTCTGAACCGAGATCCGTGGGGGCGCCCATACAAAAATGGCGATGGGACGTTTACGTCCCTGGGCGCCCCCTCTGACGGAAAGCCTGGATCCGGGGATGCTCGGACGGGTCGTGGACGCGCTATTCCCCGTCAGCGGGGAGGCGTCCCGGCCCGTCCCTCAGCTAGAGGGACATGAGTGGTCCCCGGATCTGGAGGTCGCGCCGGAGGAAATGGCCGGGGTAGTCAAATGGCTTCGGGGCAAGAATACTGCCCCGGGGCCGGACGGTATCCCCGGCCGGGTCTGGTTGCTTGCCATGAGCGTCCTGGGCGGGAGGCTCAGAAGCCTCTTCTCCGGGCTCCTGAGGTCCGGGGTGTTCCCGGACCTCTGGAGGAGAAGTCGGATGGTCCTCTTAAAGAAGGATGGGAGGCCTGCGGATTCTCCCTCCGCGTACCGGCCCATTTGCCTCCTGGACGAGGTGGGCAAGATCTTTGAAAAGATCATTGCTGCCCGCCTCGCCAGGCACCTGTCCCGCGTTGGCCCCGATCTGGCGGACTGCCAGTTCGGCTTTCGGGAGGGGCGATCGACGGTCGACGCAATCGACCGTCTAAAGTCCCTCTCGGACAATGCCGTGGCACGGGGCGGGGTGTGTTTGGCGGTGTCGATCGACATCGTCAATGCATTTAACACCCTGCCCTGGTCCGCCATTAGGGAGGCCCTGGTTGAACACCAGGTGCCTCCCTATCTGAGGCGGGTGATCGGGGCCTACCTGCGGGACAGGTGGGTGGAATACCCGGGCCGGTACGGGACGATACGGAGGGAAGTGGACTGCGGGGTCCCACAGGGGTCCGTGTTAGGACCACTCCTGTGGGACCTGGGATATAACGCAGTCCTGAGGGCCTCCCTGCCCGACGGTGCCACTGTCGTCTGCTATGCGGACGACACGTTAGTGGTCACCGTCGGGGACACCTTCGAGAGGACCATCCGACGAGCGGAGGTTGCGGTGGCAGCCGTCGTCGCGAAGATCCACGATCTGGGGCTGAAGATGGCCCCGGAGAAGGCCGAGGCCGTCTGGTTTGGACGGCCTCGGTCGCGGCCACCGTCCGGATCGTGGATCTGGGTTGGAGGAGCCTGCGTCGAGGTGAAGTCCGAGATCAAGTATCTCGGACTGATCCTCGACAGCCACTGGAGATTCGGGGCGCATTTCGGCCGCCTCGTCCCCCGAGTTGAGAGGGCGGCGGCCTCGCTCGGCCGCCTGTTGCCCAATCTCGGGGGACCGGATAACATGGTGCGTCGCCTATACCTGGGCGTGGTGCGGTCCATGGCCTTGTACGGCGCCCCGATCTGGGGGCCGTCCGCGAGGGCAAGCCGGCGCATCACTTTGTTGTTGCGCCGGCTTCAGAGGCAAATGGCCCTTCGCCTCATACGGGGTTACCGCACCGCGTCTACCGTGGCGGCGCTTGCTCTGGCGGGAGAAATTCCCTTCGAGCTGCAGGCGGCGATGCGCGCCTATGTCTATAGGCGCATATGCATCGCTGGCCGGGCTCGGGGGGACCCGCCGGAGCAGGAGGCGGTCGACGGCTTCGAACTCCAGGCCCGGGGACTAGCGCTCGCCAGATGGCATGCGGAGCTTTGTTCCCATGCCGGCGAGCGCGTCCCTGGGGCTCTCCTGCCACACTTCACCTCGTGGCGGGAGAGGCGGTTTGGCAGGCTCACCTACCGTGCGACGCAGGTGTTCACCGGGCATGGCTGCTTCGGTGTGTACCTGTGTCGCATCGGTCGGGAAGCGACGACGGTGTGCCACCACTGTGGCGCGGAGGAGGACTCGGCGCAGCATACACTGGAGGTATGCCCCGCCTTTTCAGTGCTGCGCCGAGTCCTAAGACGGGAAGTTGGTCGCGACCTCGCTCTCTCCAGCTTAGTTGGGGCCATGCTGGAGAGCCCAAGAAAATGGGCGGCAGCCATCGCCTTCTGCGAACAGGTGATGCTGCAGAAGGAGGCTGCCGAGCGGGGTCGCCGTGAGCGGGGGGTGCGGCGTGTGCGCCCACGCCTAGAGCCCCCCTCCCCGAGCAGATGAGAATAGGCGGGCGGCGGGTGTACCAGATTACTGGTTTAATTGCCCGCCGCCCGCCAACCCCCCCCCCAACTGAAGCTGTCCTCCCCATAGTGGGAGTGACGAGGCGGTGTGGGGTGCGGTCCCCCGCACCGCCGAAGCAAGATGATTCATGGGGGGAGTATAAATCTCCCCCCCGGGACGCGGCCGGCCATCGCCATTCCATCCTGGTGGCCGGCCAGGCGAGGGGGAGCCGCGGTTGTGTTCTGTAAGAGTTCCCGTGGCTCCCCCGCTACTCGCCAGCGCCCTAGGCCGCCGTGGGGGTTTTAGCGGGTCAAAACCCGCACTACCCCCGCCCCGCCCCTCGGGCGGGACGGGGGTGTCTGACCAGCAGATTTCCCCCACGTTAAACAAAAAAAAAAAAAAAAAAGCGCGCCGCGTACGCCCGAATATTTTCTAAGTCCCAACGTACCGATCAAGAGTAAAGTACCATTTTCCTACATTAGATTTCGTTCTAAATGCTTAATCCCTATGTAGAAACGTCAGTTAAGCAAGAATATCGTATTTTTAAAAAAATCTAATGATAGGATTTTCCAGAAAATTGAAAAAACCGAAAAATGTCAAGAGTAAAGTGCCATTTTCTGACATTAGATTTCGATCTAAATGCTTAATCCCTATGTAGAAACGTTAGTTAAGCAAGAATATCGTATTTTTAAAAAAATCTAATGGTAGGATTTTTCAGAAAATTGAAAAAACCGTAAAATGTCAAGAGTAAAGTGCCCTTATTTTAAACATTATATCGTTCTAAATGCTTAATCCCTATGTAAAAAAGTTATCTAAGCAAGAATATGTTATTGAATAAAATGAGAAAAATTTATTTTAGCCGTAAATCGAAAATAATGGGTCGAGCGAATCGGTCGATTGCGCCGAGACGCGCTATGATGCAACAGACGAGCGATTGGAACGCCCGAATATTTTCAAAGTCCCAACGTACCGATCAAGAGTAAAGTACCATTTTCCTACATTAGATTTCGTTCTAAATGCTTAATCCCTATGTAGAAACGTCAGTTAAGCAAGAATATCGTATTTTTAAAAAAATCTAATGATAGGATTTTCCAGAAAATTGAAAAAACCGAAAAATGTCAAGAGTAAAGTGCCATTTTCTGACATTAGATTTCGTTCTAAATGCTTAATCCCTATGTAGAAACGTTAGTTAAGCAAGAATATCGTATTTTTAAAAAAGTCTAATGATAGGATTTTTCAGAAAATTGAAAAAACCGTAAAATGTCAAGAGTAAAGTGCCCTTATTTTAAACATTATATCGTTCTAAATGCTTAATCCCTATGTAAAAAAGTTATCTAAGCAAGAATATGTTATTGAATAAAATGAGAAAAATTTATTTTAGCCGTAAATCGAAAATAATGGGTCGAGCGAATCGGTCGATTGCGCCGAGACGCGCTATGATGCAACAGACGAGCGATTGGAACGCCCGAATATTTTCAAAGTCCCAACGTACCGATCAAGAGTAAAGTACCATTTTCCTACATTAGATTTCGTTCTAAATGCTTAATCCCTATGTAGAAACGTTAGTTAAGCAAGAATATCGTATTTTTAAAAAAATCTAATGATAGGATTTTCCAGAAAATTGAAAAAACCGAAAAATGTCAAGAGTAAAGTGCCATTTTCTGACATTAGATTTCGTTCTAAATGCTTAATCCCTATGTAGAAACGTTAGTTAAGCAAGAATATCGTATTTTTAAAAAAATCTAATGATAGGATTTTCCAGAAAATTGAAAAAACCGAAAAATGTCAAGAGTAAAGTGCCATTTTCTGACATTAGATTTCGTTCTAAATGCTTAATCCCTATGTAGAAACGTTAGTTAAGCAAGAATATCGTATTTTTAAAAAAATCTAATGATAGGATTTTTCAGAAAATTGAAAAAACCGTACAATGTCAAGAGTAAAGTGCCCTTATTTTAAACATTATATCGTTCTAAATGCTTAATCCCTATGTAAAAAAGTTATCTAAGCAAGAATATGTTATTGAATAAAATGAGAAAAATTTATTTTAGCCGTAAATCGAAAATAATGGGTCGAGCGAATCGGTCGATTGCGCCGAGACGCGCTATGATGCAACAGACGAGCGATTGGAACGCCCGAATATTTTCAAAGTCCCAACGTACCGATCAAGAGTAAAGTACCATTTTCCTACATTAGATTTCGTTCTAAATGCTTAATCCCTATGTAGAAACGTCAGTTAAGCAAGAATATCGTATTTTTAAAAAAATCTAATGATAGGATTTTCCAGAAAATTGAAAAAACCGAAAAATGTCAAGAGTAAAGTGCCATTTTCTGACATTAGATTTCGTTCTAAATGCTTAATCCCTATGTAGAAACGTTAGTTAAGCAAGAATATCGTATTTTTAAAAAAATCTAATGATAGGATTTTTCAGAAAATTGAAAAAACCGTAAAATGTCAAGAGTAAAGTGCCCTTATTTTAAACATTATATCGTTCTAAATGCTTAATCCCTATGTAAAAAAGTTATCTAAGCAAGAATATGTTATTGAATAAAATGAGAAAAATTTATTTTAGCCGTAAATCGAAAATAATGGGTCGAGCGAATCGGTCGATTGCGCCGAGACGCGCTATGATGCAACAGACGAGCGATTGGAACGCCCGAATATTTTCAAAGTCCCAACGTACCGATCAAGAGTAAAGTACCATTTTCCTACATTAGATTTCGTTCTAAATGCTTAATCCCTATGTAGAAACGTTAGTTAAGCAAGAATATCGTATTTTTAAAAAAATCTAATGATAGGATTTTCCAGAAAATTGAAAAAACCGAAAAATGTCAAGAGTAAAGTGCCATTTTCTGACATTAGATTTCGTTCTAAATGCTTAATCCCTATGTAGAAACGTTAGTTAAGCAAGAATATCGTATTTTTAAACAAATCTAATGATAGGATTTTTCAGAAAATTGAAAAAACCGTAAAATGTCAAGAGTAAAGTGCCCTTATTTTAAACAATCTATCGTTCTAAATGCTTAATCCCTATGTAAAAAAGTTATCTAAGCAAGAATATGTTATTGAATAAAATGAGAAAAATTTATTTTAGCCGTAAATCGAAAATAATGGGTCGAGCGAATCGGTCGATTGCGCCGAGACGCGCTATGATGCAACAGACGAGCGATTGGAACGCCCGAATATTTTCAAAGTCCCAACGTACCGATCAAGAGTAAAGTACCATTTTCCTACATTAGATTTCGTTCTAAATGCTTAATCCCTATGTAGAAACGTCAGTTAAGCAAGAATATCGTATTTTTAAAAAAATCTAATGATAGGATTTTCCAGAAAATTGAAAAAACCGAAAAATGTCAAGAGTAAAGTGCCATTTTCTGACATTAGATTTCGTTCTAAATGCTTAATCCCTATGTAGAAACGTTAGTTAAGCAAGAATATCGTATTTTTAAAAAAATCTAATGATAGGATTTTTCAGAAAATTGAAAAAACCGTAAAATGTCAAGAGTAAAGTGCCCTTATTTTAAACATTATATCGTTCTAAATGCTTAATCCCTATGTAAAAAAGTTATCTAAGCAAGAATATGTTATTGAATAAAATGAGAAAAATTTATTTTAGCCGTAAATCGAAAATAATGGGTCGAGCGAATCGGTCGATTGCGCCGAGACGCGCTATGATGCAACAGACGAGCGATTGGAACGCCCGAATATTTTCAAAGTCCCAACGTACCGATCAAGAGTAAAGTACCATTTTCCTACATTAGATTTCGTTCTAAATGCTTAATCCCTATGTAGAAACGTTAGTTAAGCAAGAATATCGTATTTTTAAAAAAATCTAATGATAGGATTTTCCAGAAAATTGAAAAAACCGAAAAATGTCAAGAGTAAAGTGCCATTTTCTGACATTAGATTTCGTTCTAAATGCTTAATCCCTATGTAGAAACGTTAGTTAAGCAAGAATATCGTATTTTTAAACAAATCTAATGATAGGATCTTTCAGAAAATTGAAAAAACCGTAAAATGTCAAGAGTAAAGTGCCCTTATTTTAAACAATCTATCGTTCTAAATGCTTAATCCCTATGTAAAAAAGTTATTTAAGCAAGAATATGTAATTGAAAAAAATTAGAAAAATTTATTTTAGCCGTAAATCGAAAATAATGGGGACACCGGAGCTGTTCAAAGCGCCGAGCGCGCCGCGTACGCCCGAATATTTTCTAAGTCCCAACGTACCGATCAAGAGTAAAGTACCATTTTCCTACATTAGATTTCGTTCTAAATGCTTAATCCCTATGTAGAAACGTCAGTTAAGCAAGAATATCGTATTTTTAAAAAAATCTAATGATAGGATTTTCCAGAAAATTGAAAAAACCGAAAAATGTCAAGAGTAAAGTGCCATTTTCTGACATTAGATTTCGTTCTAAATGCTTAATCCCTATGTAGAAACGTTAGTTAAGCAAGAATATCGTATTTTTAAAAAAATCTAATGATAGGATTTTCCAGAAAATTGAAAAAACCGTAAAATGTCAAGAGTAAAGTGCCCTTATTTTAAACATTATATCGTTCTAAATGCTTAATCCCTATGTAAAAAAGTTATCTAAGCAAGAATATGTTATTGAATAAAATGAGAAAAATTTATTTTAGCCGTAAATCGAAAATAATGGATCGAGCGAATCGGTCGATTGCGCCGAGGCGCGCTATGATGCAACAGACGAGCGATTGGAACGCCCGAATATTTTCAAAGTCCCAACGTACCGATCAAGAGTAAAGTACCATTTTCCTACATTAGATTTCGTTCTAAATGCTTAATCCCTATGTAGAAACGTCAGTTAAGCAAGAATATCGTATTTTTAAAAAAATCTAATGATAGGATTTTCCAGAAAATTGAAAAAACCGAAAAATGTCAAGAGTAAAGTGCCATTTTCTGACATTAGATTTCGTTCTAAATGCTTAATCCCTATGTAGAAACGTTAGTTAAGCAAGAATATCGTATTTTTAAAAAAATCTAATGATAGGATTTTCCAGAAAATTGAAAAAACCGTAAAATGTCAAGAGTAAAGTGCCCTTATTTTAAACATTATATCGTTCTAAATGCTTAATCCCTATGTAAAAAAGTTATCTAAGCAAGAATATGTTATTGAATAAAATGAGAAAAATTTATTTTAGCCGTAAATCGAAAATAATGGGTCGAGCGAATCGGTCGATTGCGCCGAGACGCGCTATGATGCAACAGACGAGCGATTGGAACGCCCGAATATTTTCAAAGTCCCAACGTACCGATCAAGAGTAAAGTACCATTTTCCTACATTAGATTTCGTTCTAAATGCTTAATCCCTATGTAGAAACGTCAGTTAAGCAAGAATATCGTATTTTTAAAAAAATCTAATGATAGGATTTTCCAGAAAATTGAAAAAACCGAAAAATGTCAAGAGTAAAGTGCCATTTTCTGACATTAGATTTCGATCTAAATGCTTAATCCCTATGTAGAAACGTTAGTTAAGCAAGAATATCGTATTTTTAAAAAAATCTAATGGTAGGATTTTTCAGAAAATTGAAAAAACCGTAAAATGTCAAGAGTAAAGTGCCCTTATTTTAAACATTATATCGTTCTAAATGCTTAATCCCTATGTAAAAAAGTTATCTAAGCAAGAATATGTTATTGAATAAAATGAGAAAAATTTATTTTAGCCGTAAATCGAAAATAATGGGTCGAGCGAATCGGTCGATTGCGCCGAGACGCGCTATGATGCAACAGACGAGCGATTGGAACGCCCGAATATTTTCAAAGTCCCAACGTACCGATCAAGAGTAAAGTACCATTTTCCTACATTAGATTTCGTTCTAAATGCTTAATCCCTATGTAGAAACGTCAGTTAAGCAAGAATATCGTATTTTTAAAAAAATCTAATGATAGGATTTTCCAGAAAATTGAAAAAACCGAAAAATGTCAAGAGTAAAGTGCCATTTTCTGACATTAGATTTCGTTCTAAATGCTTAATCCCTATGTAGAAACGTTAGTTAAGCAAGAATATCGTATTTTTAAAAAAATCTAATGATAGGATTTTTCAGAAAATTGAAAAAACCGTAAAATGTCAAGAGTAAAGTGCCCTTATTTTAAACATTATATCGTTCTAAATGCTTAATCCCTATGTAAAAAAGTTATCTAAGCAAGAATATGTTATTGAATAAAATGAGAAAAATTTATTTTAGCCGTAAATCGAAAATAATGGGTCGAGCGAATCGGTCGATTGCGCCGAGACGCGCTATGATGCAACAGACGAGCGATTGGAACGCCCGAATATTTTCAAAGTCCCAACGTACCGATCAAGAGTAAAGTACCATTTTCCTACATTAGATTTCGTTCTAAATGCTTAATCCCTATGTAGAAACGTTAGTTAAGCAAGAATATCGTATTTTTAAAAAAATCTAATGATAGGATTTTCCAGAAAATTGAAAAAACCGAAAAATGTCAAGAGTAAAGTGCCATTTTCTGACATTAGATTTCGTTCTAAATGCTTAATCCCTATGTAGAAACGTTAGTTAAGCAAGAATATCGTATTTTTAAACAAATCTAATGATAGGATTTTTCAGAAAATTGAAAAAACCGTAAAATGTCAAGAGTAAAGTGCCCTTATTTTAAACAATCTATCGTTCTAAATGCTTAATCCCTATGTAAAAAAGTTATTTAAGCAAGAATATGTAATTGAAAAAAATTAGAAAAATTTATTTTAGCCGTAAATCGAAAATAATGGGGACACCGGAGCTGTTCAAAGCGCCGAGCGCGCCGCGTACGCCCGAATATTTTCTAAGTCCCAACGTACCGATCAAGAGTAAAGTACCATTTTCCTACATTAGATTTCGTTCTAAATGCTTAATCCCTATGTAGAAACGTTAGTTAAGCAAGAATATCGTATTTTTAAAAAAATCTAATGATAGGATTTTCCAGAAAATTGAAAAAACCGAAAAATGTCAAGAGTAAAGTGCCATTTTCTGACATTAGATTTCGTTCTAAATGCTTAATCCCTATGTAGAAACGTTAGTTAAGCAAGAATATCGTATTTTTAAAAAAATCTAATGATAGGATTTTTCAGAAAATTGAAAAAACCGTAAAATGTCAAGAGTAAAGTGCCCTTATTTTAAACATTATATCGTTCTAAATGCTTAATCCCTATGTAAAAAAGTTATCTAAGCAAGAATATGTTATTGAATAAAATGAGAAAAATTTATTTTAGCCGTAAATCGAAAATAATGGGTCGAGCGAATCGGTCGATTGCGCCGAGACGCGCTATGATCCCCCCCGTGTCCGCTACCTTGTCGTGGTGGGGGGGCTTCGTGCCCTAATGATCCTCAAGGCGGTGCCGGCGGGGATTTTATTCCCTGGCAGGTTCTACCTAGCCGGAGTGGCTTGAGGTGAGGGGCCAACTAAAGTCGGACACATACCGTAAACCTGTGGTCATGTTTTACAGGAACGGGGGTCTTGCCTTAACCGGCCGGACCGCGAGGATGACAACCTCTCTAAAAAATCCCTAGCCCCAAGCAGTGTTGCGCGGTGAAGAGGGCGTAGCTGGAGTAATCGCCAGCTATGGTTGGTGGGTGCACCAATCTTTAGCGGACAACCCCGGGGTACCTGGCGACCCCCCGGGCGTATTAGCCTTCCCCGGGTATGGCGGCTCTACCCGGGGTGACCTCCTTTCCGACCACACTCGTGGGATCAGATATGGATTCTTTTTCAAATACAACCGGGGAGGGGGGAAACGAGCGTGAGGTGGAGGTGCGCGGGCCTATCGTGCGCCTCAAAAGATGTACAGAGCCGGTGTCGCGGAGGCATTCTGCAACACGCGGCGCAAAGAGGCCTGCGGAGGGCCTTGGCGACTGCGACGGGGGGGAGGAGTCGGACTTCTCCGTCTCCTCCCACCACTCGTCGCAGAGCGTCCCGGGCACCTCCACGAGGAAACGGGGCCGGCCACCGACGACCGGGCAATACGTTGGCCTCCAAGAGGCCAAACGCAAACAGGCTGAGGCTGAAAGAAGCCTCATAGCGGGCATTTTCGACCCGGTTGCCCCGGGACCGAGGCCCGCGAGTTCGAGCGACCCGCTTCCGGACGAGGTCGAGGTCGCTGCGGATTTCCGGGGCCGCCCGACGCGGGACGTTGCGGCCGCGGTAATGGAGTGCCTGGGCGATGTGGCCGGGATATCCAGTGCCGCGACGGGGCTGAAGGCCAGTGCGGTGCGGTCCCTCCGGACGGCGGCCCTGAGCAGCCGGGTGGGCGTTGCGGAGCTGGCAGTTCGGTCGGCTCCCAGCGCCACCCGGCTGTTGGAGGCCGAGAACGCTCAATTGCGAGAGCAATTGGCGGAGTTGCGGGCGGAGGTCGCCCGACTCCGTCAAGCGGTGGAGGCGGGGCCGGCTGTTGCCGGGATGGCTCCGCCGCTGCCCCCTGATGGGGGCAAGGGGTTGCTGCCGGTTATCAGCGCTCGGGGGCCCCAGTCCCCTGGGCGAGGAGGGTCCTCGCCCCCACCCGCGGCTGTGCCAGCCGACTTGCTGGCACAGATCGGCTCCCTTATCGATGCCAAATTGGCATCGTTCAGAAGGGAGCTGGTCCCGCGGGTGCGAGGCCCGCGATCGGCGGCACCCGTGCCGCCAGCCCCACCCCTGCCGATGGACAGGAGGGGGGGAAAGAAAAAGGGTGGCAGTGGGGGAGCGACTGTGGTCGCTAAGGCGACACAAATGCAGCCCGCCCCCACTGTTGCGCCGCCCTCCACCACACCTCCAACTGAGGTGTGGTCAAAGGTAGTTGGCCGGAAGGCCAAAAGGGCGGCTGCCGCAGATAAACCTGCGGCAGCTGCCAAGGCTGCTTTGACCCAGAGGGCGGCGAGGCGGGTGGCACCGGCTGCTCCCAAAAGGGCTCCCCTGCCGCCACGTCCGCCCCGCACGGCTGCCGTTACTCTAACGGTACCGGCCGGCGGGGCGATGAGTTACGCCGAGGCGATGGCCACTGCCAGGTCCAAAATAGACCTGGCAGAACTTGGCATCGCCTCGCTGAAGCCCAGGAGAGCGGTGACGGGGGCAATAATTTTGGAGGTCCCCGGAGCCGATGGAGCAGCCAAGGCCACTGCCCTGGCCTCTAAGATGGCTGACGCGCTGGCAGGGACCGGCGTGAAGGTCGCGCGCCCAATCAAAAAGGCCGACCTTAGGGTGCGCGGCCTGGTCGACTCGACCACGCCGGTGGAGGTCGCCGCAGCTGTCGCCCGTGTGGGAGGGTGCGACCGGGGGGATGTGAAGACCGGCGAAATCTGGTCTTCCCCCTCTGGTTTGGGCACCCTCTGGGTCCAGTGCCCTGCCGCGGCCGCACGTAAAGTCGCGGTCGCCGGCAAACTGACGGTGGGCTGGACCCAAGCGACGGTGGAGGCCCTCAGCGCCCGGCCCTTGCAGTGCTACCGCTGCTTTGGCTTAGGCCACACGAGGCAGCGGTGCACTGCGGCCGAGGATCGGTCCGGCTGCTGTTTCGGGTGCCGCAGTCAGGACCATAAGGTGGCTGGCTGCACAGAAAAGCCAAAGTGCCCGCTTTGCGCGGGTGCTGGCAAGCCGGCCGGCCACCGCCTCGGCAGCCGGGCGTGCCCTGCCAGCGCGAGACGCGGCAGAGGAAGCAGGGGGAGGAGAACCACGACGGCCAAGGCGGCAGCCGCCGTGGCAGCTCCTAAAACAAAGGATCCGGCACCCAAGGATGCCACCGTCGCGCCCGCGGGGGCGGTTGGGGCTGATAAAACCCCAGACGCCACCGCTCCCGCGGCAGCGATGGAGATTGAGGCGCCGGAGTAATGGGGCCTACTGGCCCTATTATTCAGGCCAACCTGAACCGCTCGGTCAGGGCACAAGACCTTTTTGTGCAATTCCTGGCCGAGCGGGGTGCCGGGTTGGCCGTAGCGGCGGAGCCGTACCGGGTCCCCGACCATCCACATTGGATGGGGGACTTGGACGGCTCCGTCGTTATAATATGGGCAGGCCGGCCGGGGTCCCCGGCGTGCTCCGTTATCGAGCGCGGCCGGGGATACCTGGCCGTTGACTGGGGCGGCACCGTGGTTGTGGCGATCTACGCACCTCCGAGGTGGTCCCTCGTGGAGTATGAACAGTATCTGGACGTGGTGGGGAGATGCGTCTCTCGCTGCCAGCCGCGTCCGGTGCTGGTCCTGGGGGACTTCAACGCCAAGTCTTCAGCTTGGGGTTCCCCCAGGACGGACCCGAGGGGCCGGGAGGTGCTTGATTGGGCGGCGGGACTCGGACTCTGTCTTCTAAACACGGGCTCGGTCCATACGTGCGTGCGGTATAACGGGGGGTCCATCGTTGACCTGTCATGGGCAACGCCCCCGGCCGTGCGCCGTATTACGGGGTGGAGGGTGGCGGAGGAGGTCGAGACGCTGTCCGACCACAGATACATTGTTCTCGGCCTCTCCGCCGCCCCATCGACGCCCCGACGTCGCCCCGCTGATGAGGGATCGCCTCAGCCACGGTGGGCGCTGAAGCGCCTCGACCGGGACGCTCTGATGGCGGCAGCCCACGTCGTGGCCTGGCCGGCAACACCGGCCGGGCCAGTCGACGGGACAAGGGAGGCCCATTGGTTCCGGGGCGCAATGACGTCGATTTGCGACGTCGCCATGCCCCGGGCCAGGGTCTTCCCGAGGAAGGCGGTGTACTGGTGGTCGCGCGCGATAGCGGATTTACGCACAGAGTGCATCCGCGCGCGACGCCAGTACGCCCGCGCCCGTCGACGACGACGTTCCGACGTGGAGCTGGCTATCCGGCTGTATGGGCGATACAGGGAGAAGGTGGTCGCCCTGCAGCTGGCCATCAGGCAGGCGAAGAGCCAGGCCTGGCGCGACTTTCTCGGGTCTCTGAACCGAGATCCGTGGGGGCGCCCATACAAAATGGCGATGGGACGTTTACGTCCCTGGGCGCCCCCTCTGACGGAAAGCCTGGATCCGGGGATGCTCGGACGGGTCGTGGACGCGCTATTCCCCGTCAGCGGGGAGGCGTCCCGGCCCGTCCCTCAGCTAGAGGGACATGAGTGGTCCCCGGATCTGGAGGTCGCGCCGGAGGAAATGGCCGGGGTAGTCAAATGGCTTCGGGGCAAGAATACTGCCCCGGGGCCGGACGGCATCCCCGGCCGGGTCTGGTTGCTTGCCATGAGCGTCCTGGGCGGGAGGCTCAGAAGCCTCTTCTCCGGGCTCCTGAGGTCCGGGGTGTTCCCGGACCTCTGGAGGAGAAGTCGGATGGTCCTCTTAAAGAAGGATGGGAGGCCTGCGGATTCTCCCTCCGCGTACCGGCCCATTTGCCTCCTGGACGAGGTGGGCAAGATCTTTGAAAAGATCATTGCTGCCCGCCTCGCCAGGCACCTGTCCCGCGTTGGCCCCGATCTGGCGGACTGCCAGTTCGGCTTCCGGGAGGGGCGATCGACGGTCGACGCAATCGACCGTCTAAAGTCCCTCTCGGACAATGCCGTGGCACGGGGCGGGGTGTGTTTGGTGGTGTCGATCGACATCGTCAATGCATTTAACACCCTGCCCTGGTCCGCCATTAGGGAGGCCCTGGTTGAACACCAGGTGCCTCCCTATCTGAGGCGGGTGATCGGGGCCTACCTGCGGGACAGGTGGGTGGAATACCCGGGCCGGTACGGGACGATACGGAGGGAAGTGGACTGCGGGGTCCCACAGGGGTCCGTGTTAGGACCACTCCTGTGGGACCTGGGATATAACGCAGTCCTGAGGGCCTCCCTGCCCGACGGTGCCACTGTCGTCTGCTATGCGGACGACACGTTAGTGGTCACCGTCGGGGACACCTTCGAGAGGACCATCCGACGAGCGGAGGTTGCGGTGGCAGCCGTCGTCGCGAAGATCCACGATCTGGGGCTGAAGATGGCCCCGGAGAAGGCCGAGGCCGTCTGGTTTGGACGGCCTCGGTCGCGGCCACCGGCCGGATCGTGGATCTGGGTTGGAGGAGCCTGCGTCGAGGTGAAGTCCGAGATCAAGTATCTCGGACTGATCCTCGACAGCCACTGGAGATTCGGGGCGCATTTCGGCCGCCTCGTCCCCCGAGTTGAGAGGGCGGCGGCCTCGCTCGGCCGCCTGTTGCCCAATCTCGGGGGACCGGATAACATGGTGCGTCGCCTATACCTGGGCGTGGTGCGGTCCATGGCCTTGTACGGCGCCCCGATCTGGGGGCCGTCCGCGAGGGCAAGCCGGCGCATCACTTTGTTGTTGCGCCGGCTTCAGAGGCAAATGGCCCTTCGCCTCATACGGGGTTACCGCACCGCGTCTACCGTGGCGGCGCTTGCTCTGGCGGGAGAAATTCCCTTCGAGCTGCAGGCGGCGATGCGCGCCTATGTCTATAGGCGCATATGCATCGCTGGCCGGGCTCGGGGGGACCCGCCGGAGCGGGAGGCGGTCGACGGCTTCGAACTCCAGGCCCGGGGACTAGCGCTCGCCAGATGGCATGCGGAGCTTTGTTCCCATGCCGGCGAGCGCGTCCCTGGGGCTCTCCTGCCACACTTCACCTCGTGGCGGGAGAGGCGGTTTGGCAGGCTCACCTACCGTGCGACGCAGGTGTTCACCGGGCATGGCTGCTTCGGTGTGTACCTGTGTCGCATCGGTCGGGAAGCGACGACGGTGTGCCACCACTGTGGCGCGGAGGAGGACTCGGCGCAGCATACACTGGAGGTATGCCCCGCCTTTTCAGTGCTGCGCCGAGTCCTAAGACGGGAAGTTGGTCGCGACCTCGCTCTCTCCAGCTTAGTTGGGGCCATGCTGGAGAGCCCAAGAAAATGGGCGGCAGCCATCGCCTTCTGCGAAGAGGTGATGCTGCAGAAGGAGGCTGCCGAGCGGGGTCGCCGTGAGCGGGGGGTGCGGCGTGTGCGCCCACGCCTAGAGCCCCCCTCCCCGAGCAGATGAGAATAGGCGGGCGGCGGGTGTACCAGATTACTGGTTTAATTGCCCGCCGCCCGCCAACCCCCCCCCCCCCCCAACTGAAGCTGTCCTCCCCAAAGTGGGAGTGACGAGGCGGTGTGGGGTGCGGTCCCCCGCACCGCCGAAGCAAGATGATTCATGGGGGGAGTATAAATCTCCCCCCCGGGACGCGGCCGGCCATCGCCATTCCATCCTGGTGGCCGGCCAGGCGAGGGGGAGCCGCGGTTGTGTTCTGTAAGAGTTCCCGTGGCTCCCCCGCTACTCGCCAGCGCCCTAGGCCGCCGTGGGGGTTTTAGCGGGTCAAAACCCGCACTACCCCCGCCCCGCCCCTCGGGCGGGACGGGGGTGTCTGACCAGCAGATTTCCCCCACGTTAAACAAAAAAAAAAAAAAAAAAAAAAAAAAGACGCGCTATGATGCAACAGACGAGCGATTGGAACGCCCGAATATTTTCAAAGTCCCAACGTACCGATCAAGAGTAAAGTACCATTTTCCTACATTAGATTTCGTTCTAAATGCTTAATCCCTATGTAGAAACGTCAGTTAAGCAAGAATATCGTATTTTTAAAAAAATCTAATGATAGGATTTTCCAGAAAATTGAAAAAACCGAAAAATGTCAAGAGTAAAGTGCCATTTTCTGACATTAGATTTCGTTCTAAATGCTTAATCCCTATGTAGAAACGTTAGTTAAGCAAGAATATCGTATTTTTAAAAAAATCTAATGATAGGATTTTTCAGAAAATTGAAAAAACCGTAAAATGTCAAGAGTAAAGTGCCCTTATTTTAAACATTATATCGTTCTAAATGCTTAATCCCTATGTAAAAAAGTTATCTAAGCAAGAATATGTTATTGAATAAAATGAGAAAAATTTATTTTAGCCGTAAATCGAAAATAATGGGTCGAGCGAATCGGTCGATTGCGCCGAGACGCGCTATGATGCAACAGACGAGCGATTGGAACGCCCGAATATTTTCAAAGTCCCAACGTACCGATCAAGAGTAAAGTACCATTTTCCTACATTAGATTTCGTTCTAAATGCTTAATCCCTATGTAGAAACGTCAGTTAAGCAAGAATATCGTATTTTTAAAAAAATCTAATGATAGGATTTTCCAGAAAATTGAAAAAACCGAAAAATGTCAAGAGTAAAGTGCCATTTTCTGACATTAGATTTCGTTCTAAATGCTTAATCCCTATGTAGAAACGTTAGTTAAGCAAGAATATCGTATTTTTAAAAAAATCTAATGATAGGATTTTTCAGAAAATTGAAAAAACCGTAAAATGTCAAGAGTAAAGTGCCCTTATTTTAAACATTATATCGTTCTAAATGCTTAATCCCTATGTAAAAAAGTTATCTAAGCAAGAATATGTTATTGAATAAAATGAGAAAAATTTATTTTAGCCGTAAATCGAAGAAAAGACTGTTCGTTTCTCTGTCTCTCTCGCGCGA
>NW_027476137.1:727500-737500 GCF_051020955.1 Megalopta genalis
TTACTTCCGATCCGAATGGTCGGTGGCCTTCTAACTAGGTCTAATTTTGAAGCGCGGACTGCCGTGCGTTTACGGTCTGGGCGCGATCCTCCCCGTCGGCCTATTTTGTCTCTCTGAATATATCCGCTGCGTAGGACAATTGCCTCGGATTTCTTCTCGGAGATCTCTAATTTTGCTGATCTGCACCAACTTAGGATCAGGTCAACAACTCGTTGACCCTCGATCTCTAGGTCTCTACGGCAGTTTCCGCCCACGAGGACGATGAGGTCGTCCGCGTAGGCGACGAATCTATTCTCAACTGAGGCCTCGAGAGACCTCAGGAGATCGTCGAACATCAGGTTCCAACACGCCGGACCGAGGACGGAGCCTTGTGGGCACCCCCTCGTCGCGCGCTTGGAGACTCTTTCCGTTCCGACGGTGATACTGACTTTGCGGTCCTCGAAGTAGTTGGAGACCACTTCGAAGACGTTGCGCGGGCAGCCTCGATCCCTAAGACTCTTCAAAACTAAGGGCCACCAGACGTTATCGAAGGCTCCGGAAATGTCGAATAGCAGCGCTATCACATGCCGATGCTCCATGGCATCAACCATGCGGCGCAGCTCGACAATTGCATCTTCAGTCGACTTTCCGCGCATGAAGCCGTACTGTCTGCTGGAGATGCGTCCCGTTGCCATCGCCGTCTGTTCGAGTCGGCTCTTAAGGAGCTTGTCGAAGGTTTTCCCTACGACGGAGAGGAGACAGATCGGTCGGTAGGACTTCGGGTCCTTCACGTCCTTGCCCTCTCCCTTCAGGAGCACTCTGAGGGAGCCCTCCTTCCAGGTGGGGGGAAAGACGCCCCAACGAAGGCACCCGTTGAAGAGGCGAACTAATTGTCCTAACACTATTTTCGCGGCGGCCTTCAGCGCTCGGACCTCGATGAGGTCCGGCCCTGGTGCCTTGTCGTTTCCAAACGTGCGAATCGCATCCGCGACCTCGTCCGGTGAAAACGGAGAGGCGTCCGCGGTGTTTGGCGCGATTCGCACGTTCTCCCTAACTACTTGCTGCGCGGGCGTGTCGTCTTCTGTCCGGTCGTCCGGGACGTGTGCTTCCAGAAGGGTGTTGGCTGTTTCTACCGCGCTCATAGTGTTGTCGTTAGCTCGCCGGAGGGTGCTGAGCACCCTCTCGACACGGAACTTGTTCGCTTGCAGCTTGTACACGATGCCCCAAGGCTCCGTGTTCCCGTGCGACGACACAAAGTTTCGCCAACTCTCGAATTTCGCCCTCTTCACCTCTCTGCTGTAGTTCCGCAACGAAGTGCGGTACTCCAGCAGTTTTAGGAGGCGTGAGGACTCATTTCTTTCCTTCTGGAAGGCACGCCTCTTTCGGTAGACAGCCTTCTTCATGCCCGTCAGCTCTTTCGTCCACCACGGATTGGACTTTCTAAATCTACGCTTTCTCGGCATCGACGCGGTGCAGGCATCCTTGATGATGTCTGTGAGCGTTTCTGCCATTCCTATAGTTTCCTCCGCTGACTCCAGGCTCAGGACTTCGAGCCTCGATCGTGAAAGATCGGACAGGGTCTCGGAGAATCGCTCCCAGTCGGCTCGACGAGTGTCGAACCGAGAGTTCGCGACTCCGCGATTCCCCGTCGCGGCTCTGGGTGCCCGCAACCTAATGTCAACGGCGTTGTGGTCGCTGGTCGTCCACGCACACCTTACGTTCCAGCTCCTGATGAACGGAGACATGGAAGGCGACGCCAGGGTTACGTCGATGTATGACGACCCGGTTGGCGTCCAGAAGGTAGGTGGTTGAGCTGCGTCGTTCACAACGTCCATGCTAAACGCGGCAATCAGAGTCTCGAATTGAGCTCCTTTCTCGTCTGTGCCCCGGGGGCTCCAGAGCGAGGATTGCGCGTTAGCGTCTGTAGAAACTAAAAGTCTCTCCCCCCTCAGTGCGCAGAACACCTTCTCAAGGTGGCTGAGGTGCTTTTCTATTTCGTCGCGGTGCTGGAAATAGCACGACACCGCGTAAAAGGAAAAGCCGGGTGCTAGCACTTCCGCACAGGCGCAGTGGGAGTTGCTGAGCTGCGAGACGAAGATCATGTCGAAGTTGGGGTTGCAGACGGCAACAGCCGCCCACGGGGGTTGTGGTTCGGCTGCCGCCAACCTCACTCCGGACCCTAAACCACTAATCCTATGTCGCGTGCCCAGCTGGCTGACGTATGCCTCCTGCAATAGCAGGACGTCTAGCCGCTTCTGGGCAATGAGCTCGCGTACCTCTCCGGTGACCGCAGCTGAACGTCTCATGTTCAGCTGCAGTATCCTAATTTCGGGGATATTTTTGGGTGGGGGCCTAACAACCATAATCAGTTCGGGAGAGCGACTGATTTATGGCAGCTATATACGCGGGGCAGTCCTTGCTCGTCACGCAGTGGGAGGAGGGTTTCTTACCCCTCATGCAGTTTATGCAGGTGGCCGGCTTTTCTTTCTTCGGGCAGGTCTTGATCCCGTGCCCCGCCTCCGCGCAGTGGCCGCAGGTCTCCTTCTCGGCCTTGCAGAACTTGGCGGGATGGCCGAATCCCTGGCACTTATAGCACCTGGTCACGCTGACGTGGTCCCGGACCCTGCAGCAGTTCCAGCCCACGTACAGCCTCTCCTTGGAGACCAGGAGGTCCCGGGCACGCTTGCTGACCTCGAATATCAGGTTGCAGCGGTGCCTGGTTTTATCACCGCTCCTGTACACTAGGTTAATCTCCTTGGAGAGGCCGGCCGCTTCCTCTTTGCTGAGGTTCTGCTGCAGGATCGCTGCGATCGTCTCCTTGGGGTCCTCCTGGGTCCGCGGGACATCGAAGACGATGATCCGCGGGTTCCGCTTGGCCGGAGCTCCTACGATAAAACCGGCAGCTTTTAGTTTTTGGTGCGCCATTAAGGTTGCCACGTCGGTGTTCTTCGACGTGACCAGCGCGATGCCTGAACCCTGCACCCTGCGGACGCCCTTGATTTGCAGGCCGTCCGCTCTTGGCGAGACCAGCTCGAAGACCGCCTCCTTTGTCTTCGAGCTGTCCTCGTACTTGCTGGTGTCAGCCGGCGTGATGATGACCACATTGGGAGGGTCCTGCTTCTGCGTCGACCTGGCTGCCGTAGCGGACCTGACGCCGACGCGTTCAGCATATGTGGTCGGCTTTTTGGCAGTGACGGCTGCGGCGGCGGCGACGGCGACGGCTTTGTCCTGGAGCGCCTGGCAGGAACGCTTGCACTCCTTGGACTCGGCCTGGGCTGCCTCAAGACGTCCCTCCAGCCTGCTGCTGAAAACGAGGGCTTTGATAAGCAGGTCGTTGAATTTCGCGGCCTGTGCGCACAGGGAGTGCACCACAGTGGACGGGATGTCGTTGCTGGGCAGCGTTATTTCGCTGGTGAGCTGCCTGAAAATCTTTGCAGCGCTGTCCCTGAGGGCTGCCACGGTCGTGTCCTCGCCCTCCGAGTTGACCCGGCTCGGTTCCTCTGTGGTCTCCTGCGTCGTCTCTGCTGTTGGTGTCGCCTGTGTTGCCTGTCTGTCCTTTTTCTTCTTCTTCTTCTTTTTCAGGACCTCCGCAGGCTTCCGGAAGCAGAGGGGCGCGTCCGAATTTGCCGCCTCTGTTTCGGAGTCCGTAGTTAGCAGCCTCTTCTGGCGACGGCGGGAGTCAGTCCCTGAGGAGGCGACCTCCATCGTGGGGCTGCTCTGATGTCACCGAAGGCTGGAAACTATAACGGAAGTTAGCCCAAAAAAAAAAAAAAAAAAAAAAAAAAAATTTTAATTTATTAAAAGTCCTGAAATTTTATAAACAATTGCTTAAAATTGTTTAAACAATTTGTTTAAACAATTGTTCAAGCAACCGTTTAATGTCCGTCCTTTTCTTCTTGATCACTTTCAAATTTCGCGCACTGCGGTCTTTGCAAGTCTATGGCGGAAACTCGAGCTTCAATCTTGGCCCCCGGAGGTTATTGCTGCCAACCTTCGAAAAATTTTTGAAGCTGGCAGCAGTGGTCCCTTTTTTCAGTAGAGAGTTTCCTCTCTACTCGGCGGCGGCCAATCAGCGCGCGCGACGCCGCTACCGCAGCGCTACCCACGCCGACGGTGGCGTCTCGAAGCTCGAGGTGGGTTTTCGATCTATTTTTCTATTTTTTAACTTCCACAGTTTTTACACGATTGTCACAATTTAGGTCTCAAATTAAACGTCTTCACAAATAAATAGTTTCCACGTAAACAATTTGTTCGTGGGATCGATATTCCCGGAGGAATCCGGTCCCAAAGTCCGGCGTGCCGAGCACGTGGCGTGAATTTTTCCGGCACTGTTTTTCCGCACAATTGACACCAGAACTGCACAATTTGTATATCCAGCGGATCGTCTTGGCCTCCTCTTCCCTTTGAACACCCTCTCGGAATTTTCTCTCAAGTTCTGCTACAGGAATCTTTGTTGAACGACGGAGCGATGTGACAGCACGTCCTCTCCATGCGACACCTAGTAGATAGGGAGTAGATAGGGACAGTTAGTGTCGTCGTTGTGAGTCTTAAGATGGGCTATGCCTGGGTCCTATGTGGACTATACTAGCCGCTCTCTCGACGCGTGCCGATGGTCTGGCTCTACCCTCGTTCGTTATCGTGACAGGGGAAGACAACGTGCTACTCCCGCTGCCACCTCGAGTCCAACCCAATCCAGGCACTCTTGACGGAGTAGTGTTAAAGTCAATTTATCTCCGCAAGAGGGGCTTCAGCCTGGCCCGAGGGGACGAACCCCGAGGGGTCCGCCCAGCATGCCGTTCGAATGGCGGAGTGGACAGGTCCACGTCTGCCCGTCACTCAAGTCGGACACGGGACGACTCCAAAGCTAGCGCCGCCTGATAGGAAGCGCAAGCTGGGTCCCGCGACTTGTGTGCACTAGCCCACCCTCTGTCCTTGCAATTAGAGCAGACCGGAGGTTCACTCTTCTTGCTACAGAGCGTGAAGGTATGCCCCTTTTGGGAGCAGTGACCGCACACGTCCTCCTTGAATTTACAACGCTTCGAGGTATGCCCGAAGCGTTGGCAACGGTAGCACCGAAGCACCTGGACGAAATCCCGTACGCGACAGGAGTTCCATCCAAGGTAAACTCGGCTACCCCTCTGCTTCAGCCGCTGAAGATTCTGCGGACTGACGGCAACGACCCAGTTGGCTGTCTCCGGGGTCTTGCCAGCCATGCGGCTGACCCGAATTCCCGAAGGCACATCCTTCTGGTTCGCATCGGAGAGATTTTGCCTCCAAATACTGGAGGCAATTTCGTCCTTACCCATCCGACGCGGGACGTCGTTAACTAAAACCTCGGGGTCCCGCTTGGTGGGTAAGGAGACGGACAGACCCGCGCTCCGGAGCTTCTTATTGCCAACGAAGGCTTGCAGGTCCTCCTTTCGGTCGGTCTCGACGACGATGCCACCGGAGTGGATGCGTCGGACCGACTTTACTCGGATCGCCTCCTTCGCTGGTTTAATGAGGGACAGAACAGTAACCTTCGTAACTTCGCTGCTCTGTCCTTTTTCCTTCGGCGGGAAGATTTTTACCACATGCTGCGATTGTGGCCGTCTCCCCGCTTCCGGAGAAGCTCCTTTGCAGTCGACTTTGTTCACATGGGCGTAAGTCGACTGCGCGGCGTTGCAGGCCGTCTTCGGGAGAGTTCCCTTGGACGGCCCAGGTCGCATCGCACTCATTACGGCAGGACGCGCTTTTAGGTCCGCCCTGACCGCGGCGAGCTGCCCTTCGACGAAGCTATTCCGTTGAATAAGCTCCTGGACCAGCTCGTTGAGTGCCTCAACCTCGGCGAGTATCTTTGACCCGGACTCCTTATTGACTTTCGACTCAGGTCGAAAGCAAAAGGTCCGTATTTCGGACACTCGCCTAAAGGCTTCGTCTCTTACGAGATCGAGAGGCCGTACCTTCTGCCCGGAGAACGTCCCCTTCGGTCTCCTGGCCCGGTTTACTGCGGCCTTGCCGGTGGGTGCGCCCGGCTTGGCTCGCTTCGACTTTTTGGTGACGGTTTGCCAACCGTCACCAGTAGGGTCCTCGACACGCTCGGGTGCCGACTGCACCTTCACGAGTGACGTGTCTCCGACTCGTTCGATTACTTCCACGTTACCGGTGTCCGGCGTACCTTCTACCGTGGGCTCGGTTTTCACCGAGACCGCTCGCGTGGGAGTCGCACATCTTTGCAAGATCACACGAGGATTGGCGATATTAATCACCTTCCCGGATCTTGTCTTTCTCACAGACGCGGGGGGACTGACAGCTGCATTTGCAGTTCCCGCGTCTGCGGCGACGGCTTCACTCCGAGTAGGAGCTGGACCCGTCGTCTTTGGACGCTTAGTTTTTTGTTCATTATTTTTATTCAGACCCATAATGTGTCTTGGTCTTTCATCCAGTGCGCTCCCCGGCCACCACCGACCCACACAATTTGGAACCCGCCAAAGGCTGAGTTAGGGCTACGCACCGAATATAGTCTGCTGGCTGGGTCGGTTTCCTTACCCAGCCCGCGTCCTCGCCCAGCAGAACCCACTTGCCCGAAGCGTGTGGTCGTTCCAAGCCGATTGACTGGACCAGGGCTGCTTTTCTCGTCCAGCCGCCCATCTAGCCGAAGCAGAGGCCAAAGGTACGTGTTGGGGACGTCTCACCCGCAGGAGAGGGCCCCCTCAGATCCCAGGATCCTCTTTTCCGACGACAAGGGTCGCCACGCACGGCAAACACGTGGGAGACAGCAGTCGGAGAGGCTGCCTCTTCCTCTCCACCACACTTCGTTCAGTTCGCTGCGTATTTAAGAACACGAGCTATCCAGCGGTACCTTTTTCGTGGAGGCTCAAGTGTGGCTAGGGCACGTTTGCCCCTTGCGGCCTGGGTTGCCCAGGGGATTGATTGCATCCCATGTATTCCTGAGCCCAGCGGAGTGTTGTCTAGTGGCGTGTTCCGCCCACGAAAAACGGTCTGAAAAACCGTTTAACGTAAACTGGGGAACTGATGCCACGAGTGACAACAGTTCCCCAGTCGGAAGTCATACAGCACATACAGTGCTGTACAAAGAACACGCCACAGCCCGTATGCTAAATCAGGGCCTCGCCATTATGCGAAGTACTACATGTACGACGCACTGACGGTCTCTAATGCCTTCATCGCCGATACACCCATCGACTCGGCCGATCAACCCTCCTACGCGAGGGCTAGTTCGGGGGTTATCTCCCGCCCTGGGTGGCCACAGACCGCCACCGCCAGTAGATAGGGACAGATGGGAATCTCGTTAATCCATTCATGCGCGTCACTAATTAGATGACGAGGCATTTGGCTATTTTTTTTTTTTTTTTTTTTTTTTTTTTTTTTTTTTCCGGGGATACGAGCCGGTGACAGGTGGCCGCATTGCCCCGTTATTACGCCTATATGGTAGGCGGCACCAATAAATTCCCCCTTTCCGGTCCCTCACCCTATGCCCGACCGGTCGAACCGCGTAGGTGTTGGGCGGTTCGTCCGCGTCAATGTTCTGCGGTTAAACAATCCCCAGGCTGCCAATCCTCCGACCAAGACCCTCGAGGCGATCACCTTGAGGTCCCGCTGGCCCATCAATCCTGCGCTCAGTAGGCCCCTGCTTGACTTCGCGCTCCATAGTCCTCTCAGCGACAAAGTGGCAGAGAATACGCTGACATCCTCCGTGCCGTTGCTAGAAGCAACTGCACGTCGGAAGCTGGCGTTGTCAGCGTAATACTGGACCTTACGCTTATGCGCAAGATCCAGGATTGTCTGTTCGCTAACCACTTGCGCATCGAGGACCATGCAATCGCCGTCCTTGCATGCTACTAAATCTGGTTTTCTCATTCCCTCATTGGTAGGGATCTTCGGTTCGCGCGCTACCTGAAAACCCCTTTGCACTAAACCACGTGCAAGATAGTCAACTACAGCGTCGTGCCTTCTTATCCGCCCATCATGGGTGCGGTGGCACTGCTGTAGGACGTGGTTAAGGGTCTCAGGCACCGCGCAGCCAGCCCTGCAGAGCCTGTCCTGTCTTCGGCCCCTAGATGTTCGGGACCTAGTCGGAAGGGCGTTGATCCGCAACTTGCAGGAGTTGACGAAGTCTCGTCCTGACAAGAAGCGGGTCCCCTCCGCGACCCATCTGTGCTGCCCCGGGACCCTCTTCGACTCTTTCAAAGCGCTGCCATCGACACTCCCGTGAAGAGCATTCGCCCAACGGCGCGCTTCCCTCTCGGAAGTGTCGATGACCTCGCCGTGATCCATCAGGCGTTGCTGCGCCTCCTGGATCTCGAGTCGAAGATAGTCCCCTGGCAGCCCAGACGCGGCCTCAGAAGACAAGGACAGTTCCTTCAGGCGGCTAAGCCGAATCCTGGGCATACTCCACCGAAGCGAAGCAATACCCAGGCCTCCCGAACCGATGGCGGAATGGAAATAGGCCTTAGGTGTATCGGCCGGTAAACTGAGCCACTTCCTCACCGCACCACGTACCGCCACGTCACACCGATTGAGTTTCCCCAATCCCACAGACCCCAACGACGCCGCATAAAATAAGCTTGGCAACAGGAATATTCGCAGAGCGAATAGTCGCTGTTGCGGCTTAAGCGGTGCACGGGAGATCTTATCCAAATCAGCGACCAACGAGACTGACGGGTCGGAACGCAGACGACCGTCTGGAGTAAAGGGAATACCCAAATACTGCCAGGCGTCCGTCCGCTTCATCGCCACCAGCTTCTGACCACCGAGGAAGAAGTTGCCTTCATCCACGGTAGTCTTCTTCTGGTGGGGAACCGTTCCGATCGAGATGGTAAAAGACTTACCGACATTAACGGACATGCCGCATGATGCCAGGAAGCCCTCCGTACAGTCAAGCAATCGCTGCAGGCCCGTTGTCGTTGAGGCTGCGAGGATTAGGTCGTCGGCGAAGGCTGCCGACCCGATCCTCACCCCGTCGATATCCGCCCCGATGTCTTGGGGGAGGCTCCTGAGGAGTCTGTCCATCACCATGTTGAATATGCCGGGGGACATCGGGTCTCCTTGCCTCACGCCATGCATCGGATGGATGGCATGGGAGTGCCAACCACCCGACACAATGGTCGTGAGAGCATCAGAGTACACCGACCCGACATACTCAATCATGGGAGCGGGACAGCCCCTCAGCTCGAGCGTCTGTAATATCGCGGGGTGAGAAACGGTGTCGAAAGCCTTCGCGACATCAACCGACGCAACAAAAAGCGGCTTATGGCGCGCATGGGAGTGGCGTAGCAGCAAGTCCAGCAAAAACACGTTGTCCGCACACCCGTCTGTCCTACGGAACGCTCTCTGCCTCCCATCCAATCCGATCAATCGACCCATCCGCCTAGCCAGGACCTTGTGGAATCCTCGCACAAGGGTCGAGGCGACGGTGATGGGTCGAAAATCAGACGGAGAAGAAGGCAGTCCGGTTTTAGGAATGAGCACGGTCCTGGCGTCCCTTAGGTGAATAGGGAGTCTGCGGCACCACATAATGAGGTTATAGATCCTTTGCAAAACCTCAAGGGGGGTTTTACAAAGGAGTCTCGCAGACAGACCGTCAGGACCAGGTGCTGTCTTCCTACCCGGAAGCGCCCTCCGTAGTTCATCCGGATTAACAGGAGACCACAGAGAGGAGATGGTGTCCTCTCGGTTTTCACCCGGAGGACAGCTGTCGCGCGCACCTGTCATAAGGGCTTCCCAATAGGGAACCATAACATCTTGAGGGATGCCATGGTCACCTACGGGGCCATCCCTTATGACATCCAAACAGCGCCGGGGGTCCTTACGCCACAGTTCTTGCACTATGCCGTAATTCCTCCGGCGCTGTCTGCGTCGCGAGAGCGGTTCCTCCGGTTGCGCACGGCGGCCTCGACGCACGACACTCGCTGCATGAGGTACCGGAAAGATATCCGCCAGGTAAGCGGTGAGCCTTTCCAGAATATTCCCGCGATCCTCTCTTCCAACCAGGGCACAGATTTCATCCAGGGTATTAGCC